>NC_081538.1:25499419-25654419 GCF_030273125.1 Centropristis striata | reverse complement strand
TGTTTTATTTTTATTTAAATTTACAGTTGTTAATTTTTCATTGGATTATATTTAGTATAATAGTCCATAAATGGCTGCCATATTGTGTAAAAGGTATTTATCTTACCTCTCAGGGTGAATTTTATTTTTTCTAACTGCAAATGTTTCATTATATCTATTAAAGAACTATAGGGGGAAAGTGTTGTGCTGGGACTCTTCACCTGTGAGCGTACTCCGGTTAGGGACACCGTTTTGACTTTAACTTCTTTATCTCAAACTTTTTCAGCAGCAGGTCATTACACACACACTTATGCAACACATGCTGATTCTAAGGCCCCCGAACGTAAACCTAGCTGCCCTGTAAACTGCCCGACTCAAACAGACTGAACTAAAAAGTGCCTAAATATAATTATTAACCTGTATAAATCAACAATATCAATATAATCAAATTAACAGATTAATAGGGTGTATTTTCCGGTCACAAAGGGAATTTATAACAATATCATTCATTAAAGATTGATAGACTGGAGGATTTTTTTGTTTCCAGTTCAGCAGAATTAACTTGATCACATTTTTATGTTAATACTGAACCACAGTCATCAAATCATTTACTTTTATAATCCCCTCCCTTTTTATTTCTTTGATCATAAATAGCCTGTGTAAGCTGTGTGTTTTATTCTCTCCACAGACGCAGTCACGACTTTAGTTTAAAAGTATCCGCATCAAAATGTCCTTGGAGTATCAAAAGGTAAACTGTTTGATAAGGAAGAAGGTTGCAAACAGATTGTTTTATAAAGTATCCTGCACTGGACTGGAATTGTGCACATATGAACATATACTGTATTTTATTTTTATTTGTTTATATTTTTTTATAGCAATGCACAGATTTATATGAACTGTATATTACACTTTCACATGTCTTGCAGCAATAGTGGATGTAGTGTCTTTGTTGTTTGTTGCTGTAGTTGTAGTTTTATTTTTATTCATTATTTTAACCTGTGGGGGTCAGTAAATCTTATATTCCAAATATTTTTTTTATTCGTATAAGAAGTATTTAACTGTTGCAAGGCTAATTTTGGCTACTTAAATATACTTTTAAGTGGTTTAACTTATAAAAAAGGCATAACCATTTTACATTGATCATGTTTTCATGTTAACACTGACCCACAGTCATGAAATAATATACTTTTATAAGTAAATTATTTACTTTTATCCCTTATCTGTGTGTTTTATTCTCTCCACAGACGATTGTCCACCATGTCCCACACGGTGCGTCCGGTCCTCTCTGTTGTCCCCTCTCGGGCTCTGGTGGATGAGAAGTTCAGGGTGCTGGTGGAGAATCTGCCTCCAGGAGCTCCAGTAACACTTCACTCCCTGCACCAGTCTGAGGACAAGGACTACTGGGAGGCCTACGGACACTACATCAGTGATGAGAGAGGAGCCGTGTCCGGTGGGTTCTCTTCCTTTTTATCTGCTCAAACTGAGTATTAAACCTTAACTCTTTATCGGGCGAAAAACTATATTTGGTAACTTCCGTGGATATCAAAATGGGGTCCCCATGTCTCTCTGTTTGGTCGTAGAACCACATTGATTCCTTCCAGCTAATCAGCAAAGATCAGATTCTCAATATTTTGAAAAAAAAAAAGTTGCAAATTTACTAGATTAAAGTGGCAAATCTACAAGAAAAAAAAGTTGCAGATTTAAGAGATTTAAAGTGGCAAATCTGCTCGAAAAAAGTCACAAATTTACGAGAAAAAAGTTTTTGAAAAGCAACTTTTTTCTCTCAGATTCACCACTTTAAATCTCATAAATCTGCACATTTTTTTCTCGTAAATTTGCCACTTTAATCTCGTAAACTTTTTTCTTAAAATATTACCCCCGTCCCCCGGGTCCGTATGTTTTTTTACACATTCTGGCTGTATGTAATATCCTCCAATATTCTCTAGGGTTGAAATTTGGAATTTGCAAGTATTTCAATGAGTGCCCTATTAAGGGTTAAAGTGTGTTTTTTTTGTTGACATTTTAATGATTCTGTAGTTGCAGATGATTTCAGTTTCGGGGGAACGTACAAAGATGGGGGTACAGTGACTTAGTATGCTTAGTTGTGTTATCGGTGGCGGCCATCTTTTCGGACGTTCGTATACCCTCAGAGATTGGCAGAAACGGTATTCTTTTGTTTTTGGTCAGTGACATAAATAAAGCACACACAATTTCACCGTTGGAATGATGACTACAATGACTTCTGCCATCAGGGTGCCTCAAGAGTGGCCTGTGGATGAAAACAACTATATGATATGGCGAAATATGGCTCTACCAATTCCAGAGGATCCCTCACTGAAAGTGGAAATGAGTACACCTATATGTGGCTAGATAAGATTAATAACTGTGATATGGTAAATTAATACATTGACGTAAAACTATTTATTCTTGAGATGCATTTTATAAATAAATCTTTTAAAACCTCCAATTTCTCTCCATCTGTTGTTTTATGATGAGATTCTTCAGAGATTTCAAACTATGCCCTTTAACCTCATAATGTGTGTGTGTGTGTGTGTAGCGAAAATCGCATAAAGTTACCTGTGTGTGTGTGTGTGTGTGTGTGTGCGTGTGCACGCGCACGTGTGTTTGAAACATGTGTATGCATGTGTGAGGAGTGTGAGCGCTTACGCGCATGTGTGTGTGTGTGTGTGTGTGTGTGTGTGTGTGTATCTGTAACTGTAATCACATCAAAGATCAGAGGCAAGCAGATCAAAGCAATCAACAGAATTAACCGACACCTGTTAATGAAAGAGTGACAGCAGCCAGAGGTGGACTGGAATTTCTGGCCTCGAACAGAAAGCATTTTTGGCAAAACCATAATACCTATCATTGATCCGACTTCACTTTGAGCGTCCTGAGTTCTTCCTGAACGTCTACATATGTTTGTTTTTTTCAGAAAAATGAAAAAATAGCTTTGTTAGAGCAATCTAAAAAAACTGTTCCATATCCCTTTTTCAAATATCTCCCTGCGTTTTTAATATGGGACCCAATGAGGCTGTTGGTGGTGTTGGTGCCGCATCTGTGCGTCGTACGCCCAAACTATAACTCTGACAGCTTTACCAGAGGATTGTGAGTGTGAAGACAACTTTTCCTACGTGTCAATGTATAAATTATTTCTGTAGAGTGAAATTTGCAGCCTGGAGCGCAGTTTTAAAATTAATTTTTTGACAGTTTTACCTCTCCCTCTACACTCTGAGCGATGACATCACACACTCTGACACGAACATTCCGTGCAATACACACCCATTATTATAGAATTTCTCCAAAAATGATCATGGTCATTGAACAGGGATTGATAAAAAACTATATGACCTATCGAAATGCAAATTAATACACCAATACACAAGACTTGTGTCTACTGTTTAAAGTTTGAATGGAGTCTCTCTGTGAAATTATGCCGGAGAAGTAGACGTTTAAAAATCTCCAATTATTGTTCTTTTTCGCTCATTTTTTTTTCGGCTGTCCCATTCATTTCAATCCAAAATTTTGGGCAGTTTTTCGCGACTTATGTCACGAAAAATTCCTATTCTGTAGAGAAAAGTAATAGCACACCGATCCCGATCAAACCGCATGTTTTGATATATAATTTGTCCTGCAACTCTTCAAGTTGTAGGACTAGTAGCGGGACGAAAAGCGTCCGGAAGAGGAATAAGAAAAAATTTACAGTATAACAGTAGTGCTCGGGGCTATTGCTGTATGGGACCAGTGCTCGGTGCGATTGCCCCGAGGCCCTAATAAATTACTCAATAAATGAATTAATATACCATTAAATGTGCTAAAGTTAGAGAATAAAAATAAATAAATTCCTTGATAAATAAATAAATATGCCATTAAATGTAACAAAAATTAAAAATTAAAAAATGACTTGATAAATAAATGAGTGCTATTAAATGTTCCAAAAACAGAAAACAAATAAATGTGTCTATAAATATATATGCCATTAAAGGTAACAAAAATAGAAAATAAAAAAATGACTTGATAAATAAATAAATATGCCATTAAATGTACCAAAAATATAAAATAAAAAATGACTTAAATTAATATGGCATTAAATGTGCAGAAGATAGGAAAAAATGACTTGATAAATAAATGAATCCCATTAAATGTCCAAAAAATAGAAAAACAAAAATACGTATCTATAAATATATAAATATGCCATTAAATGTCCTAAAAGTAGAAAACAAATAAACGACTCTATAAATAAATAAATAAATAAATAAATATGCTATTAGATGTACCAAAAATAGAAAATAAAAAATGACTCGATAAAATGTATAAATTATGCAATTAATACAATAATTTCCAATTAAATGGAACAAAAATCATTCATATACCAAATTCAGCCGCTGTGTGCAGCTGCGTCACCTAACACGACCTTGACTCTGATGTTTCCTGCGGTACCTAAACGCACCATTATGACTTTCTTCAGTGCTGTCAACGCGTGACACCATAATCCAAAATAACCTCTTCCTCTTCTAGGAACCGACTTCCTTTTAATGTACACTCCCTCAGACATATGTGAATTGTTAATAAGAACGTAGTGACCATCATAAAGATAGCTTTAAGTTATTTTTAAAACGCTTTTTCTTTTTTTCTCTCCAATAAATAGTCTCTGAAACTGGCTGTTGTAGGAGGAGCTGAACGCAACGGAAAAATGACGATATCATCGAGCTTGCTCTTTGACCTGTGTAACATTGTATCATTTATATAGTTTGATATAGTCTAGCAGTAGGAGATAACCTTTATCACCGACGGTTAAATTTCGCTCAGTTGTAAGTTTGTTGGAATGTCTTCGCCTGTCATGATGAGTGTGATGAGGTGTTTTAGGTTTACTAGAGTCAGACTGTGGTCTGTGTACTCTACTGCACAAAATCGGCAAGTATTTGCTCATAGCTGTCTCAGGTAGGTAACTTTACTACACTTTGACAGAAAAATACTGACTGAAGTAAAAGAGCTAAAACCACACTTCGAAATTACCCCACCACAAGTAAAAGTCCTGCAGTCACGACTTTAGTTAAAAAGTATCCGCATCAAAATGTCCTTGGAGTATCAAAAGGTAAACTGATAAGGAAGAAGGTTGCACACAGATTGTTTTATAAAGTATCCTGCACTGGACTGGAATTGTGCACATATGAACATATACTGTATTTTATTTTTATTTGTTTATATTTTTTTATAGCAATGCACAGATTTATATGAACTGTATATTACACTTTCACATGTCTTGCAGCAATAGTGGATGTAGGGTCTTTGTTGTTTGTTGCTGTAGTTGTAGTTTTATTTTTATTCATTATTTTAACCTGTGGGGGTCAGTAAATCTTATATTCCAAATATTGTTTTTATTCGTATAAGAAGTATTTAACTGTTGCAAGGCTAATTTTGGCTACTTAAATATACTTTTAAGTGGTTTAACTTATAAAAAAAGGCATAACCATTTTACATTGATCATGTTTTCATTTTAACACTGACCCACAGTCATGAAATAATATACTTTTATAAGTAAATTATTTACTTTTATCCCTTATCTGTGTGTTTTATTCTCTCCACAGACGATTGTCCACCATGTCCCACACGGTGCCTCCGGTCCTCTCTGTTGTCCCCTCTCGGGCTCTGGTGGATGAGAAGTTCAGGGTGCTGGTGGAGAATCTGCCTCCAGGAGCTCCAGTAACACTTCACTCCCTGCACCAGTCTGAGGACAAGGACTACTGGGAGGCCTACGGACACTACATCAGTGATGAGAGAGGAGCCGTGTCCGGTGGGTTCTCTCAGGTGTTTGTCTCGTTGGTATTTTGTATATTTTGTTT
This sequence comes from Centropristis striata, assembly GCF_030273125.1. NCBI lineage: Eukaryota > Metazoa > Chordata > Actinopteri > Perciformes > Serranidae > Centropristis > Centropristis striata. Next base: position 25,648,597 of record NC_081538.1, on the reverse strand, counting down.
TGTTGACATTTGAATGCTTCTGTAGTTGCAGATGATCTCAGTTTCGGGGGAACTTACAAAGGGAAAGAAGCCATGGGTTTATTGTGGAGTATGCGTCCAGTCCCAGGCAGCCGTGACGGCCTCAGGTAAGACTTCCCATTAAATATAGCAAAAATAGAAAATAAAAAAGGAATAAATTATGCAATTAATGGAATTATATCCCATTAAATGTACCAAAAATAGAAAAAAATTGAAATTATGCAATTATTAAAATAATCTGCTATTAAATGTACAAAAAATAATAATAAATGAGTCAATAAATACATTAATATGCAATTAAATTTACCAAAAATAGAAATTAAAAAGGAATAAATTATGCAATAAATAGAATTATATCCTATTAAATGTACCAAAAATAGAAAAAAATTGAAATTATGTAATTAATAAAATAATATGCTATTAAATGTGCAAAAAAATACATAAGTTAATGACTCAATAAATTAATTTATATACCAATTAATGTACCAAAAATAGAAATTAAAAAGGAATAAATTATGCAATTAATGGAATTATATCCCATTAAATGTACCAAAAATAGAAAATAAATAAATGACTCAATAAATGCATTAATATACCAATAAATGTACCAAAAGTGGAAAATAAATAAATAATTCAATAAATATATTATATGAAAGTAAATGTACCAAAAATAGAAATTAAAAAGGAATAAATTTTGCAATCAATATAATTATATCCCATTAAATGTAACAAAAAGAGAAAAAAATTGAAATTATGCAATTAATAAAATAATATGCCATTAAATGTACAAAAAAAGAAAATTAACAAATGACTCAATAAATGCATTAATATACCAATAAATGAATACATTAATATGCAACTAAATGTACCAAATGTAGAAAATTGATTTTTTTTTTAATTATGCAATTAATATAATATTAAGCCATTAATGTTAAAAAAATAGACAATAAATAAATTACATAATAAATTAATTAATATGCTGATATATGTATAAAAAATAGAAAATTAAAAATGAATAAATTACGCAATCAAAAAAACCCAATAAATGTGTCAAAAATAGAAAATAAATAAATTACTCAATAAATACATTAATGTGCAATTGAGTGTACCAAAAATAGAAAATAGATTTTTTTAATAAAAAAAATCTATCTAATTCCAATAAATGTACCAAAAATATAATATATATAAATGGCTCTAGAAAAGAAATAATATGCCATTAAATGTACAAAAAATGAAAAATAAATAAATAAATGGCTCTATAAATAAAATCAAATCCCATTAAATATACCAAAGATAGATAATTTTCTGTTTATTAATTTGTATTTATTCATATTTAAATGTATTTATTTATACATTTTTTTTTTTATGTATGTATTCATTTTTAAGCTTATTTGTTTATTTATTTCTGTCTTTTTTTTTATACATTTCATTAGGAATTTAGTCATATTTCAAATTATGTCAGACCTCTACAGCTCGTTGCTCATCTCTGCTGCAGGCCAGAAGCTCGAGCTTCATTAGAAGTTGCTACAATAGGGGTGGGCAACTGGAGGCCCGGGGGCCACATACGGCCCGCACCCTCACTTGAAGTGGCCCTCAGTACAACTACATGCATTTGAGCATGAAATCTTAAAAGTGCAGTGTAAAAATGCAAAAAATTACGTCTTGCAATTAATGTTGGTCTGCTGTTCTTGCACTGAAAAAAAAAAAAAATCACAGTAAGTGGTTATTTTTTATTTGCTTCAAACCTTTTGTATTCCTATTTATACTGATATACATGCATTTGAGCATCAAATATGTTAAGTTGCACTGTAAACATATTTAAAATTGCAGTTTCATCATATCTGGTTAAGTGCACGGTCCTATATGTGGCCCTGTGGTCGTGTCGATGAAAATTGTGGCCCCCTCCAGCATTTAAGTTGCCCATCCCTGTGCTACAATAACACACTTTAAATCTGTTCACCCGTCAGGTTGAGAAAGTCGGACGTCTGCACGCCCCTGCTGGTCAACATCTCCGTCTACAGTGGACATGTAACGGAGGGCTTCAGGGAGCAGAGTCCTCTGGCTTTGGCGATCACAGAGAGATGGTACATGGCTCCAGGGGTCCAGAGGATTGTTATCAAAGAGGAAGGAGTAAAAGGGACCCTGTTTATACCTCCAGGTACACCTGAATCACCTGAAAATACACATTTCCTCTTCTTATCTTCCTTTGTTAGTCTCTTGAGAGACTTGTGACCCCTTTGTTTGTTAGACTTTTGCATGATTAATGATAAGTATCTTAATCTTAATAAGGTCCAGGACCCTTCCCCGGCATACTGGATATGTGGGGAGGCAGCGGAGGCCTGATGGAGTATCGTTCATCCTTACTGGCGTCTCACGGTTACATTTCTTTTGCACTGGAGTATTTCAGCCCCGGTGAACTGAAGTCAGCAGACACAGAGTTCGAGTACTTTGAGGTTTGTGTTTCTGATAACTATACTGAGTTGTTCATATGTAGATATAGTAAATGTCAAACAAAAGCCTCAAATATAATGTAAGATAACAAACAATAGATGCGACTGACAATAGAGTCAGTAATAGTAGAAAGATCAATAAAACTACAGAATACATTTCCTGCAGAAAATGCATGAAATGAATCACAAAGCAAAGCTGAAAAATGCAGAAAAATGTCATTGCATTGACTGCAATGCTAACCTGTAAGATAAAATGTAAAACTTACATTTGGAAGCTGAACTGCTCTACCAAAAGTAGAAAAAGTAAAAGTATTTGAGAAGTATACATACTTCGTGGCCCGTTTGAAGATTATATTAAGTCTGAAGGTAAAAGTATGGAAACGTTAAACACAATAGTAGCAGCAGTGGTGGAATGTAACTAAGTACATTTACTAAAGTACTGTACTTAAGAACAATTTTGAGGACTTTACTTGAGTATTTCTGTTCTATGTGACTTTATGCTTCTACTTCACTACATTTTAGAGGTAAATATTGTATTTTTTACTCTACTACATTTAACTGACAGCTTTAAAAACGCTGCTTACTTATATGCATCAAATCAAATAATCTAATAATATATTTGGAATATAAAACGATCTGAGTTTGTCATTCTGCATAACAAGAACTTTTACTTTTGATACTTACAATTTAAGTACAAAGTACAATTTGATGCAGATACTTTTACATCAGTAAGTTTTGAATGCAGGACTTTTACTCGTAGTGGAGTCATTTCAACGTGTGGTATTAGTACTTTTACTGAAGTAAGGGATCTGAATACTACTACCACTGGTAGTATGTAGAGACAGAGGTCCCAAAACATCCCAAAAGCAATCCACCAATCAGAAGCAGCCACGAACCAATGAATCAACTAGTTATTTCAGCTCTACTACATTGTGTCTAATGTGTTTAGTCGGATAGTAATTTGTTTTTTTCACAAAATCACATTTTTGGGGATTTCAATCTTCAAGTAATCTTCATGTATTGGAAAAAAGAAAAGAAAATGATATATATATATATATATATTATATTACAGCCTACCTCCCAGAGATAATATATATATATATATATATATATATATATAGAGAGAGAGAGAGAGAGAGAGAGAGAGAATTTTTTGCAGCCACACAAAACCCATGGTAGTATGTAGAGACAGAGGTCCCAAAAACATCTTAAGAGCAATCCACCAATCGGAAACAGAGAAAAAATTATGCAAATTTAGTCAGCTATCTAAAAGTGCTGAGTCAGGGTTGAGGAGTACTGTTGATAAAGCTCAGTCTAATAAGGACAAACACACATTTCCTTCTCTTGACTTCCTGTTTTCTACTTTGCACAGAAAGCATTTAATATCATCCAGAAACATCCTCAAGTGATTCCGGACAGAGTCGGAGCTTTTGGTCTTTCCCTCGGATCAGTTTTTACCATCATGTTGGCAGCTGAGAGCAACGTGATCAAGGCAAGTGTAAATGTAAAATATCTTGCAGCTCTTTTTCTATAACCTTGACTCTGTGACTGTTGTTGCAGCTTCAATGTGGTGTTTGTGTCAGCGGGAATCACCTTTATCCACGTGAATTGACCCTCAGAGGGGTCTTTCTAGTGTTGGCCAGGTAATATGTTTCAGAACTGTCAGTAACATAAATATAGCACAGAGTCTCACAGTCGCCCTGATGTTTTATTATTTTTATTACTTTTCATGGCAGCAAATCTCACAAGATACGCCACGATGAGAACAACTATGAGATATGGCGAGACATGGGACTGGCAATTGTCAACAATCCAACAAAAGGGAAAGTGGACGTAAGCACATTAATAATAATAATCTGACATTGAAGTCTGGCTATGTTTGTTTCTTTATAACTGCAATCAAATAATAGATTTGAGAGTAAACTGAGAGTCGACACTGCAAATGTTTAATTTTTTATTTTATTATAAACAAAACTGTTTATGATTTAAAAGCAAACTTTTAGATTTGTAAACAAAACTTTTATATTTATTAAAAAAACTTTTAGATTATAGAAGCAAACTTTGAGCTTTATAAACAAAACTTTTAGATTTGTAAACAAAACTTTTAGATTTGTAAACAAAACTTTTGGATTTGTACGAAACTTTTGGATTTGTAACAAAACTTTTGGATGTAAAAGCAAACCTTTGGATTTATGAACAAAACTTTTAGCTTTAAAAGCAAAATGTTTTGATTTATAAACAAAACTTTTAGATTTATAAGCAAAACTTTTAGATTAATAACAAAACTTTTTGATTTAAAAGCAAACTTTTGGATTTGTAAATAAAACTTTTGGCTTTAAAAGCAAAATGTTTTGATATATAAGCAAAACTTTTAGATTTATAAACAAAACTTTTGAATTAAAAAGCAAACTTTTTTTCTTCCAGGTGGGTAAAATAAACTGCCCGTTGATGCTGTTGAACGGTGGTGATGATCAGAACTGGCCCACAGTGGAGGCTGCTGAGGATGTGAGTACTGAATATGAATTAATTAACACTTAAGACGATACATTTATGAACAGAAGCCACGGACCAATGAATAAACATGATATTTCAGCTCTACTACATTGTGTCTAAAGTTGTTTAGTCCGATAGTAATTTAGTTTTTTCACTCATTGTTGAGAAGTGGGACAAAATCACATTTTTGGGGATTTTAATCTTTAATTATGTTGCCAAATATATTGCAAAAATAAAAAAATAAAATACCACTAGTAGTATGTAGAGACAGAGGTCCCAAAAACATCTTAAGAGCAATCCACCAATCAGAAACAGAGAAAAAATGATGCAAAAGCAAAAAAAATAAAAAATAATAATTAAAAAAATAAAATTATATATATATATGTATATGTATATATATAATTTTATTTTTTTAATTATTATTTATATAGAAACTTGAGAATATATATTGAAAATCTGAGAACATATATTAAAGTCTTCGGTTAAAACCTTTAGTATATATTCTCAGACTTTTATTATATATTCTCAGGTTTCGAATCCATATATATAATAATTTCCTGAACGGCACAGCATAATATAAATATATATATATATATATATATATATATATAAAGATTATTACAGCTGACCTCCCAGCTGATTGGACTTTTTATAATTTTTTGCAGCCACACAAAAAACTCACAGATATGCCATTCCAGATATGAATGAAAGGCCTCTAAGCACCACGGACATGAATTCAGTTTGTGGTGTTTTGACTTGACCTTTGACCCTCAGATGGCCCAGATGTTGCGTGCGGTGGGGAAGGAGCACCTGCTGACCAGAGTCACCTACCCGGACGCTGGACACCTGATCGAGCCGCCGTACTCGCCTCACTTCAGAGCCACGAAGTTCATAAAGGACATCACAAAAGAGAAAGGTGAGTGTTTTCTTTACCCTAATATTTTACTATAAAATTGTCCTTTAAATTTCAACATATTACTAATTCTGCATGATGTCCAGGACAAATTAACTAGAACTTAAATGCTAATAATAATATTTTGATTTTCAGATAAATCAAAAAATGTTTTATTATATTTAAGTTTTATTGTATATTATTTAAAATAATCATCGTGTATATATATATTTGTTTCCCCCCTCTCTTCACAAACCCACCTTTTAAAAAAAAAATTAATTGTATTTATTATATACATTTTATTGTGTATCATTTGAAATAATCATCATACTCAAGCCCCAGGCAAATCTATAATTATTTTTTATGTTGTTTTTTAAATAATTTTATTTATTATATATAGATTTTATTGTATTTTAAGCAGTCATCATACTCAAATCCCAGGTTAGACCTATTATTTTTGTTGTTGTTTTATCATTTTTTACTATACATACATACATATATATACTATCGCACAATTGACTTAAAACAATCATCATACTCAAGTCCCAGGTTAGACCTATCATTATTTTTTGTTAAAAAAATATTGTATTGTATATTTTATATATATATATATATATATATATATATATATATCTTAGGTCTTAGGTTAGACCTAGTCTTTTGGTATAAATATTTTATTTTTTATTTTAATATGTAATAAATTGAATTTGATATAATCTCAATCAGCGTTGAATTATTATATGGGACTAAAAAAAGATGAATAACCTCTGTATGCATTATGTAGTAGGTATGTTGTCGTTTTGTCCTTTATATATTTATATATAAAGACTATCAATAAGAATAAACATTTACATTATACAATTTACATTTTGAGACTCAGTGTGCAGCAGTATCTCTCTCTCTCATACATCATTGTGTGTTTCAGTGATTCTGCTGTGGGGAGGACAGACCAAACCACACGCAGACGCTCAGGAAGACGCCTGGAACAAGATCTTGTCTTTTCTGCAGCAGCATCTGTACTCCAACACAACTCCCAAAGCCAGGATGTGAGAGATTACTGAAAGCACAGCAGAAGATGAAAACACGAAGTGCACCATGGTAGCAACCTGTCAATCATATGGGAGCCCCGCACTAAAGCATACCCTGCTGTATTGTCTATTTTACTCTAAATGGGACAATAATTTTAAAAAATGATCATTTTGTATTGAAGAAGACTTGAAACTAGCGATTGAGACCATAAACTCATAAGGAGAATATTTACTGAGGTAATATCTCACGTAAGAAGTAGGGTCATTTTTCTTTTGACTTTAATTCAATCACACTACTTTTTGCAGCCAGTGGAGTCGCCCCCTGCTGGCCATTAAAAAGAATGAAGGTTAACGGCACTTTCACAATGTTCATAACCATAGACTGTATAAATAATGGACGTAGTGACTGTGATGTCCCCCATTGGTTTGTGGACCGCCTGTTTAAGGCATCGAGTTCAGCGTTACACTCGTTGCCATCTTGTTTCCGATACGGGGAGCAGACCATATCTGGACTGTGGAGGAGGAGAGGGATCTGATCACTGACTACAGCCTCTCTACACCTCAACCTGACTGAGAGAAGCTGCTGCTAATTCATGTTAGCATTAACTGGGATGTTAGTTTTGGCTAGCAAAAAGAAAAAAAATGTTCGTTACTTACCTCAGAAAAATAAACAGCGACTCCTTGGAGTGTCTGTCAGTCCAACCAAACGCTGAACAAGACATTTTTAATGAATAAAACTTGCATATAAACATTGAGTGAAACATCATTCAGTGAAAATACAGTGTGAAAGGGTCAAAGTTGTGAGACCAAACCGCGAAACCTCTTTTTTGTATATCTCTATATATGTGTATATATATATATGTTACGTCCTTGGGGTACGGTGTGTGTTTTTGGTTTTGTTTTGTTGGTGCCTCAGGACCGCAGCAGCGTCACTTGCTCCGCAAGAGGGAATCCCCGCTGGGTGACGCCTCCACCGAAGGCCGGACCGAGTGTTCCCCTGGCTCCGCCCGCTGTCCGCTCGTTGGTCTGGCGTCCAATCACGTGCCGCACCTGCCTCCATCTCGGCCTTAAGAGCAGCTTCGCGGGGCTGTGGACGCCCTTCTTCTTTGTCTTTGCATGGCTTTGTGTAAAGTGTGTCTCTTGGTTTGATAAGAAGGTATTTGAAAACCTAGTGTGGGTATTGAGAAATTGAGGCACTCGTGTGGTTTGACTGTTTATTTAGTCTCACTAGTTTATGGGTGGTTGCATTGCTGTATTTTTGTTTGTATAGAGTAAGAGTAAGCGTAGTCAGCCAGAGTTCCTTTGTTTGTTGTGTTTTAAGTAAGATATTTTGGGGTGGGGGAAATTGAGTTAGGAAGATTGTTTTAGTTTGTTTGTTTTATGAGTTGGCGCCACCCTTCGCCCTTTGTTCATTGCCTCACATTACATCAACTTGTATCTAGCCTGAAGAAGGTTCTCTTTTCGTTACCTTTGTTTTATTTTGCTATTACACAATAAAATCTGTAATTGCTTGAGTACACCGGCGTTGTGTTGCTTCCCTTTCCCCTAGACCCCAACTGGGTTGTAACAATATACATATATATATATATATATATATATATATAACTTTATTGACACGTTGCCGTGGATACACATTGTTCTGCTTCTCTCCTGGTGACGGCTCGCCTTGCTAGCCACCTGTCAATCAAAGGTAGCCACGCCCCAAATCATACGATTCTTTATCTTATATTTTCTTCTAAATGGGGCCATTATTTGAACGATTATCAAATTGTCTTGAAGATTTTTTATTAGCGGTTGAGACCATAGTGTTGTCCTAAAAAAAATTCTGAGGTAATAAATCAAGTGAGAAGTTTTCTCATTTTGTATCGAAATGAATGGACCAAAATGCTTCTGCAACCTTCGTCAGAGTGTGTTTGTGTTTGGGCCACCAAACTATCATGTTCATTGGTTCAATGTGTTGACCATGTGCCTTCACTCTGATTATTTGAAATGCAGTTTTAATGAGCACGTTAGGTTGCTCATTTTGGTTAAATTCTTCCTCTAGTTTCATTATTTTGTGACCACAAAGCCATTAATTATTCAGATCAAGCTTCAGTGAAAGTTATATTTATGTAAGTTGTGGATGTCTGGAAAGTATGTCAGGAAATGTATTTTATTGTACATAGTATGTATTTTATATGATTATGTAAAAATGATTAATGATGAATTAAAGTGCTTCATTTTGTAAAATCATGGTTGATGCACTAATTAAATTAATCAACTTTCAAATTGTTTCAGTCTTACTTTTTGTTTATTTAAATAAAAAAAATGTTTTTCTTTTTCTAACACGTACTGCAATTTTTTAATATTTCAGTTAACCAGCTGATAGAAGCCTCAATCAAATTACACAGTTTATAACTCTCCCAGGAGGTGATTTTCGGTGTAATGGCAAAATAAACCACATGTGAAATAAGACCAAACAGAGACACCAAGTGACCACAGAGAGAAACAACATGAATAAAAAAAGACTCAAAATGACTACAAAAAGTATACTGTAAAAAAAAATCATAAAGTACAGCATGTCATCAAATTAAAATACAATATAGGCCTACAAAAAAAGATAAGGGGGGTAGTTTTTGATAAGTAATTGTTTTTGTTCGGTTTTTGTTTTTTGTTTAAATTTTTTTTATCTCATGTTATGTTGTTACGTTCCTGTTATTGTTCACATTCATGTATGTTGGTCTTTTTGTTGCACTGTTAAAAAGCATTAAAAAGTAAATTACGAAAAAGGTAAGGGGGTAATTAACAATTTATTAAGTCATATTTTAATTATAAGGAATATATAAAAACAAACAAATCTGTCTTCCTTTATGACCAGCATATTTTTCAAAGTTGTTTAAGGGGAAATAATTATATAAACAAATAATTTAAAATAATTTATAAAGCCGCTGTGTGTGTCGCAGCACAGCGTCTAACTCACTCACCTCGATGCTGCTATTTCTTGCGGTCCACAAACGCAACAGCGCTGCTTAGAATCACTGTTTATGTGGTTAAAATATTAAAAAATATAATTAAAGTAACCTCTTGCTTCTAGAAACCGAACTGTTTAGACTTTGTGATTACTTTTTAATTCATGAATTAATCTCCGAATCACCTCACCTTATTTTTATTTATTTATTTACAGTCGATGTATGTCACGTACAGGACTTGAACGCAACTCGACCTATGTTCGGAAAGGGACCTTATTTACAACAGACGTTAAATAAACAGTCTGCGGTCAGGACCAAACGCTGCCCGGCTGTGTTTCTGGTTGACTTCAGTTAGGGTTTTTTAGCCGATATCGGCAGAATTGTCACATGTTTATCTACTGCGGTGAAGTTAGTTTGAAGTTGGATATTCGACAGACATTCGCTTACGGGTAAACCTCTGTTTTACTGCGGTCGAGCCAACTGCGTTCATGCCAGCGGTCTCTTCTTTTTGCTTGGTCGAGTCAGCCGATCCGACATTTCGAGTGCGCCTGTATTACAAGTAAATAGGTAGAGACGGCGTTAGCGCTGAGAAAGTACAGTGTGTAACAACTTCCTCTTTTCAAAATAAAGTGTTGAGGAATGAACAACAATAAAAAGAGATGTCAACACTGGTTATGAGAAATTACGTCATATGAAATGTGTTTTTTACATTAAAAAAATAATATAGAATATGGACAGTGTTAAACTGTGTCCCATTCAGCCAGTGTAGTGTACTATAATCCAACACTGATTTTGCGTCATTAAGTCACATGACCTGGGAGCTATTGAAAATACATTTTTTGACATTAAAAGATTAATAGAAGATATGAAGAGTATTAAGCTGCAATAAAAAGAGGTGTGTCTCATTCTGCCAGTGGAGTACTATGATCCAACACTGGTTTTGAGTCATTAGGTCACATGACCTGGAATCTATTGGGATAAAATGCTAATATTTAGATATAGAAATTAATAAAAAATATGAACAGACTTCAAATGTAAAAAGAAGAGGTGTGTCTCATTCTGCCAGTGGAGTACTATGATCCAACACTGGTTTTGAGACATTAGGTCACATGACCTGGAATCTATTGAGCAAAAATGCTAATATTTAGATATAAATATTAATTAAAAAAATGTGAACAGACCTCAAATGTAAAAAAAAGAGGTGTGTCTCATTCTGCCAGTGGAGTACTATGATCCAACACTGGTTTTGGGTCATTAGGTCACATGACCTGGAATCTATTGAGCAACTGAACTGAGGAGAGCCTGCATCTGTCTCTTAAATTAACATACTTAATTGGTGAAATCCTATTGGTCTAGGGACCTCATGTACAGCTGATGGTGCAAGTGGGTGACCTTCTGAACAGAGAGGCTGACTCTAGAGGCAGATGACTAGAGGCTACAGAATGCAGTAATACTGTGACAGAGGACCACAGATATGTGGGAAAAAGCTGGGGGGGGGGGCGCCATTGTCACGTCTTTTATACAGAGATTTTGACATCAGTCACACTTGATGTCTTTAAAACCAACGAAAAAGAGTACATCAAATGGCTGAGAACAATCTGGAAGGAGGACAGACGAGGAGTCCAGACAGCAGTCCTCCGTCCAGGTAATAGCCTACAACTTAAATTTATATTCTATTTATTTAATTATTTTGTAGGAGAGCTGATAAGCTGTCACAATAATGTTGTTTCTATTTTTCCATTTTTATTATTGCAATGATTCCCTCACAGATGAAGGGGCAGAACCTCCTTATCCACCACTCAGAGCTGTACACACTTAGGCCACATGAATGGTTGACAGGGGAGGTATGTATCAAGTGTGAAAATGTTATATATGAATTATTTTTGATAATTAGATGTTTCATCCTATTTGAGGCTGTTTATTATTATTATTGTCATTGTTATTAATCGGACAAACAATTTGTTGTTTCTGTCAGGTTATTGAGGGCCTGCTCCATGTTTTGCCCACAAATTCAGTATGATGGACACCATTTATTTAATGAGCCACTATACAGCAGGTTGCATTCTGTTTGGTGACAGGAAAAATCTGCAGCAGCAAAGTTTACGAAAGGTGTGTGTGTGTGTGTGTGTGTGTGTCTGTATGATGAGTAAAACCTAAAAAATAAAGACTATTGCATAATCATCCTATGAATTGTTTTGACTAAAATGTTAATTTACTCACTCCTGGACATAAAAAATATTAAAGAAATTCCAAAGTACAACACTAAAACTGGTATAAGAAATACTATTGTCATTAACTATTAGTTTGTCATAAGAATTTTAAATTTGTTTCAGTGATAACTTTCATCCATTTGTATTTATTTCAATTGTAGGTGAACTTCAGCAACTTCGGAGCTGTTCTATCATTAGTGCTGGTCAACAATAACCACTGGAACTTGCTGGTTTGTAATTTTTTTATGTTGATCTCTTGATTTTTGTCTTTAAATGCATATCATATCCCAAGTAATGACACAAAAACATATTGATAGTGCCATGGGCCATGTAGTAAGGTACATAGACTATGAAATGACCACAGAGACGAGTGCATAGCACAGTGAAACCAAGAAAGACACAAGGGCAGAGAGACAGAAAGCAACTGACAGACAGTACTGATTATGGGCCATGCTGCTGTCTAAATTCACAATATTAATATCACACAAATGGAAAGGGGGGGTTATGTCCCATCCAATCCAACAAGATGGAAGCAGCTGTGGTGTCATTGTTGTCAAGGTAAGCCGAAAAAAATGTTTTTTCATTATGTGAGGTGGGAATTTTTCTTTTGGAAGATCAACTTATTTGAACCAATATCAGCAAATGTAAAAATGATAGTGTGAAAATAATTAATTTGTTTAATAGTGACCATGAGTGTATGTAATTTATTATATGCTCCCACATTATTGTTGTAAGTACCTGCATTTGATATTGTTTAGATGGCAGAAGGCCTGATGAAGGCTTTCCCAGAAATCCCTGCGATGGATTTCAACACAACAAAAAAAAGAAATGAAGAAGGAGAGGAGAGATCTGGCTCTTAGCATCCTAGATGCCTCTGGTAAATGCAAATTAAACATACAAATAAAAAAACAAGATACAGTAGATAGTAGATGTATTAAATCAATGTTGTTGTTTTTTTCAGTCTTTGATGAACACAATTATTGTGCAATGTGTGCCACCTTTAAGCCACCAGGACCAGGAACTGCCATTATACAATGGGTGAGTAATTGAAAAACAGTTATAGACATCTTGAATTGTCATATAATCATGAAAAAGTATAGTAATGTTTAGGTGTCAAATAATAACTAGTTAATTAATTAACAATAACATATAATTTGTTTTCACCTAAACAGATACAATGTGATGACTGCGACAGGTGGTTCCATAGCACATGTCTGTCCATGGAAAGCGAGGACATAGAGGATGCCAAGAACAAAACATGGAAATGTCCCTTATGCCACTGAAACAAGGGACATGATTCAAGAAGATTAACCCATAAGAACCCGGACCCAGAAATCCTTAAAGGAAAATTATGGGGGATATACCACAGACCAAGTGGACCACATTTCTGATGTTTTAAAAAAAAAAAATACTACCCCTAAGTGTCAAAGATCTGTAATGTGACATATATGTCACATTGGGCGTTTATGGTATTTATGTTTATGATATTTCCTATTTTTAAATGAATAAACTAGACACCTTTTCTGCCCTCAGAGACATAAATTTGCCTTTTTCTTTGCATCTCCACAACATATATCAAAATTACGACATTAATGGTGCTGTTTAACAAAAAAATATTTTTCAGATTTGTTTAAGTAACAAAATAATTATAAATCAATAATAAATAAAAATGAATAACGATTTGCCTTTTCGTTTTCATCTCAATAATATATCATAATTGTGACTTTAATAGTGCTGTTAGACAAGAAATTCCATTTCAGATTTGTTTTTAAATAACAAAATAATAATAAATCAATAATAAATGAATATAAATAACACTGCCTCATTTGACGGCTTCTCAACAAGCTAATGTAGCTGTAGAACACTGAAAAACACACCTATGTACTTGAGAAAACATAGATGGTGCTAAAAAACAAAACATGCTGAAGGGAAACAAAACTTTTGTATGATCAGCACCATGTTTGAACAATTTTTCTCAGTTCTTACATCTATTAAGCATCTTCGGCAGTTTAGCCTAGGCCAAAAGGTAAGATTTGAAGCAACTTTTTTTCCTCAGTGAAGCAAAGGGTGATGATTGCATTAATTTTACAGAATTTGCAGCAGTCACACAAATTTTACAGGCCAGTGTGCAACCTGGTCGGTACGAACTACATCTGAAACTCCGACACAAACTCTCTGGGGCAGTGTTGGAGGAGCTGAGGCGTCAAGTGATGGGTGGCCACGTTGTGCCTGCCAGAGAATGAGGCTAGTGCAACCTCTGGGAGCTCCTTTGTTTCATTGGCTTTGGGACAATAAATATATCCTTTATTTAAAATAAATAAAAAAAATCTCTTTATCTGAATAGATCCCAGGTCATGTCATCAATTGACTAAACATTAGTGTTGGATCATAGTACTCAACTGGCAGAATGAGACACACCTCTTCTTTTTACATTTGAAGTCTGTTCATATTTTTTATTAATTTCTATATCTAAATATTAGCATTTTAGCTCAATAGATTCCAGGTCATGTGACCTAATGACTCAAAACCAGTACTGGATCATAGTACTCCACTGGCAGAATGAGACACACCTCTTTTTATTGCAGCTTAATACTCTTCATATCTTCTATTAATCTTTTAATGTCAAAAAATGTATTTTCAATAGCTCCCAGGTCATGTGACTTAATGATGCAAAATCAGTGTTGGATTATAGTACACTACACTGGCTGAATGGGACACAGTTTAACACTGTCCATATTCTATATTATTGTTTTAATGTAAAAAACACATTTCATATGACGTAATTTCTCATAACCAGTGTTGACATCTCTTTTTATCGTTGTTCATTCCTCAACACTTTATTTTGAAAAGAGGAAGTTGTTACACACTGTACTTTCTCAGCGCTAACGCCGTCTCTACCTATTTACTTGTAATACAGGCGCACTCGAAATGTCGGATCGGCTGACTCGACCAAGCAAAAAGAAGAGACCGCTGGCATGAACGCAGTTGGCTCGACCGCAGTAGTAAAACAGAGGTTTACCCGTAAGGGAATGGCTGTCGAATATCCAACTTCAAACTAACTTCACCGCAGTTGTTTATCTTCCGTTTCCCGCAGTCAACTCGTCAATTAATCGATCTATCCATCTATCTATCTATCTATCTATCTATCTATCTATCTATCTATCTATCTATCTATCTATCTATCTATCTATCTATCTATCTGTCTGTCACTTCCTGCTAAACTTTGACAGAAAGCTACACAGAGAAGGCAGATAACTACTCTTAAATATAAATGTAAATCTAAAGTCCTGCGTTCAAAGTATGCCCAAAGTAAAAGTACAGGAATATAGTAAAAAATATTACATAGGAAGAGTTAAATAACTGGAAATCAGTGTTAAAATGTATACTCCCATTTTTTACTAGTAACATCGAAACAATGTTGTCTAACAATTAAGTTAAAAAACAAACAACGTTTTGCACTCAAGAGGCGGACTATAGGGCAGGTTAATGCCTTTAGTTTTACTATGTGACTTTAATTAATCTGGACCCTGAGTTTGAATAAAATATTAATTGAATTGATGATAAAAGCTCAGATGTTGAGCTTACCTCTCTCCAAGCTGTTCCATTAAAGCAGAAATGTTGAGAGAGCTGGTTGAGATGAAAATTTTGTTTAGTCATTTCAAACAATGATTTACAAAAATGTAAACACCACACGATGACGGCAAAGAGTTGACTGGCTGCACTTCGTCTTCTTCTTTGGAAGCAACATGAACACGTTTTAAATTCCTCCACAGACGATTCTTTATTATTTTTTTATTCTTTATATCAATGCACAGATGTATATCAACTGTATATTCCACTTTCATATGTCTTGCAGCACTAGTGGATGTAGCGTCTTTGTTGTTTGTTGCTGTCCTAGAGTTCTATTTTTATTCATTATTTTAACCTGCAGGGATCAGTAAAGGAATATCTCATCTTATATTCCAAATATTTTATTTTGGATTTGATTTGTGTAAGAACTGTTTACTGTAGGGTGTTAGAAAAATTGCATGAGGAAACCTTGAAAATTGATAATCTGTCACCGACAGAAAAAATCTGTCACCAACAGAAAAAACCTCACCATTTTTCTGCGCATTCTTTGATGGGGAAATGAAGAGCTGGAGAACGTCCAAGTTTCTCAGTTTAACAAAAGTTTTATTACAATACGTCAAAAAATGTGCACTTTACAGAGATCTCTGGGTTCAACCTTAACTCATGTCCCTGAATACAAACAGACGTGTTCCAGTTCATGAAGTCTGAACCACGACTCCCTCCCTGGAACCCATTAAAATACTAACATTTGTTTACAAAACATGCTGGTCCATTTCTTCCAGGAAGTCCCGCCTTCTTGATCCGCTGATTCGCCAGTTTTAATGCATACAACGGCACGTCATGCCACCTGGTTGCTTGCTGCCGAAACCAGGCCTTGCCTTGGCCTACTAACAAACTTGTTAGCACACACATTTTTCCTTGTTATGACTTACAGACATTCTCTCACGGGATTTTCACTTGGCCTTCTGTGGCCCTCCTCTCAGACACACATACACACACACACACTCACAAATGCACATACACACACAGCAAAAACTATGCATCAATATATCTGGATGTCATTCTTTGTGAGTTATAGAATCTTAATCAGTTTAAGCAAATGGAAAATATGTAATTAAAGTAATCATAGTTTTCTACATCAATATTAACACACAAACACAATCAATGTATCAAATCATATTGTCTGACTTAATATAAATGCATAGAGATATTTACTACAGTCAAGGTTTGACCTTTGATAGTGACCTGCGTCAGAACAGAGAACAGAGACAGAAACAGAAATAAAGCATAAAATCATTTACCAATATAGAAAATAATCAATTATTTTAACAAGGGCCAGACTTAATATACTGTTTTGTGGTTTTATTTTTAACCAATATTAACTTGATCACATTTTTATGTTAATACTGAACCACAGTCATCAAATCATTTACTTTTATAATCCCCTCCCTTTTTATTTCTTTGATCATAAATAGCCTGTGTAAACTGTGTGTTTTATTCTCTCCACAGACGATTGTCCACCATGTCCCACACGGTGCCTCCGGTCCTCTCTGTTGTCCCCTCTCGGGCTCTGGTGGATGAGAAGTTCAGGGTGCTGGTGGAGAATCTGCCTCCAGGAGCTCCAGTAACACTTCACTCCCTGCACCAGTCTGAGGACAAGGACTACTGGGAGGCCTACGGACACTACATCAGTGATGAGAGAGGAGCCGTGTCCGGTGGGTTCTCTTCCTTTTTATCTGCTCAAACTGAGTATTAAACCTTAACTCTTTATCGGGCGAAAAACTATATTTGGTAACTTCAGTGGATATCAAAATGGGGTCCCCATGTCTCTCTGTTTGGTCGTAGAACCACATGGATTCCTTCCAGCTAATCAGCAAAGATCAGATTCTCAATATTTTGAGAAAAAAAGTTGCAAATTTACTAGATTAAAGTGGCAAATCTACAAGAAAAAAAAGTAGCAGATTTAAGAGATTTAAAGTGGCAAATCTGCTCGAAAAAAGTCACAGATTTAAGAGAAAAAAGTGAAAAAACAACTTTTTTCTCTCAGATTCACCACTTTAAATCTCATAAATGTATGTAATATCCTCAAATATTCTTTAGGCTTGAAATTTGGAATTTGCATTTCAACGAGTGCCCTATTAAGGGTAAAAGTGTGTTTTTTTTGTTGACATTTTAATGATTCTGTAGTTGCAGATGATTTCAGTTTCGGAGGAACGTACAAAGAGAAAGAAGCCATGGGTTTGCTGTGGAGTATGCGTCCAGTCCCAGGCAGCCGTGACGGCCTCAGGTAAAACCTGACGTGCTCTGCCTTCACATTAATTCTTTGTACTAAACAACAAAAGGGAATCATGGATAACAATTTGTCCGCATATTCAGTTGTAAACTAAGAGCCAAAATAAATTGTAAATTGTAAATGTTATTTTTTTTGGCACTTTTGTTGAGTTTTGGCTGCTATTTTGGCCAGGTCTCTTTTGAAAAAGAGATTCTGAATCTCAATGGGACTTCCTGGTTAAATAAAGGTTTAAAATAAATAAATAAATAACTCAATGAAGAAACTTGTATGCTGTCAAATGTCCCAATACATTTATATTTCTGTCTTAATTTTTTTATTAACTTCTCTGTATATATTCTACTTTTTATTTACTTTCCCATTTAAGTATCTGTCTACACATTTTTTTATATTTATATGTGTTTTGTTTATAACTGCATTTATTTTTTTTAATTAATTAATTATTAATTTATTTTTTTTAAATTGTATTTTGCTTCCATTCCCATATCATTCTCTTTTGAGTTCCTCAAGCTTATTAATTTGTATTTATGCTTTCTTTTTCATTATTTAAATCAGGGGACTGTCATTCAAATTGTGTCATGAAAATATCGAAAAATACCTGTAACATTTTCCTAAAGCCTAAACTGGCATCTTGTGACAAACCGTCCACAAGGTTACAGGTATATGATTTGCTCAGAGTCCGGAAACGGTTGTGGTTCGGTCGGCCCTGGGTCTAGGGTGTAGTTAGCGGTGTGAAGTGAGAAAGAAGAGGCTCAAGTTCCATTAGAAGCTGCTACAATCACACACTTTAAATCTGTTCACCCGTCAGGTTGAGAAAGTCGGACGTCTGCACGCCCCTGCTGGTCAACATCTCCGTCTACAGTGGACATGTAACGGAGGGCTTCAGGGAGCAGACTCCTCTGGCTTTGGCGATCACAGAGAGATGGTACATGGCTCCAGGGGTCCAGAGGATTGTTATCAAAGAGGAAGGAGTAAAAGGGACCCTGTTTTTACCTCCAGGTACACCTGAATCACCTGAAAATACACATATCCTCTTCTTATCAGGGCCACGGGGCAATCGCACCGAGCACTGGTCCCATACAGCAATAGCTGTTGTTATACTGTGGATTTTTTCTTCTTCCTCTTCCGGACGCAATTTTGTCCCGCTACTAGTCCTGCAAATTATATATCAAAATGTGTGGTTTGATCGGGATCGGTGTGCTATTACTTTTCTCTATGGAATACAAATTTTTCGCGACGTAAGTTGCGAAAAACTGCCCAAAATTTTGCGTTGAAGTGAATGGAAAGGCTGGAAAAAAATGAGCGAAAAAGAACAATAATTGGAGATTTTTAAACGTCTACTCCTCCGGCATAATTTCACCTAGAGAGTCCATTTAAATTTTAAACAGCAGACACAAGTCTTGTGTATCGGTGTATTAATCCACGTTTCGATAGGTCATATAGTTTTTTATCAATCCCTGTTCAATGACCATGATCATTTTTGGAGAAATTCTGAGATTATAATGGGTGTGTATTGCATGGAATGTTCGTGTCACAGTGTGTGACATCATCGCCAGAGTGTAGAGGGAGAGAAAAAATTGTCAAAAAATATATTTTAAAACTGCGCTCCAGGCCGCAAATTCCACTCTACAGAAATAATTTATACATAGAAACGTAGGAAAATTAGTCTTCTCCCTCACAATCCTCTGGTAAAGCTGTCAGAGTTATAGTTTGGGCGTAGGATGCACAGATTCACCACCAACACGCACCAACAGCCTCATTGGCTCCCATATTAAAAACGCAGGAAGATTTCGGAAAAAGGGAGATGTAACATTTTTTTTTAGATCGCTCTAACAGAGCTATTTTTTCATTTTTCTTAAAAAAAAAACCATATGTAGACGTTCAGGAAGAATTCAGGACGCTCAAAGTGAAGTCGGATCAATGATAGGTATTATGATTTTGCCAAAAATGCTTTTTGTTCAAGGCCAGAAATTCCAGTCTGTCCACCTCTGGCTGCTGTCACTGTGCCGGGACATTCAACAGTTGGTGGCAGTTAATTCTGTTAGTTGCTCTGCTCTGCTTGCCTTTGATCTTTGCTGTGATTACAGTTACAGATACACGCACACACACACACACACACACACACACACACACACACACACACACACACACACACACACACATTTCGAGGTTAAAGGGCATAGGTTGCTTGAAAAGGAATGCTTGTTGTGGGTGTGCTCCTTGTATATACAGTATCATAACATTACTAGTATTAATTGTTTGAATTCTCTGAAGAATCTCATCATAGTGTACACACACCGGCAGTAGCCCCCGTGGCCCTTTCAGAATTTCCCCAGAGGAAATTTTCTTATCTTCCTTTTGTTAGTATTTTAAAAGACTCGTATAAACTCCTTATGTTGATCATCTGTTTGTCCTTGCTTCAGGTCCAGGACCCTTCCCCGGCGTATTGGATATGTGGGGAGGGGGCGGAGGGCTGGTGGAGTATCGTGCAGCTTTGCTGGCGTCTCACGGTTATGTTTCTTTGGCGCTGCAGTATCTCGACCCAAATAAGCAGAAGCCAGACTTAGAGTACGAGTGTTTTGAGGTGTGTGTTTCTTTTTCCTACAATGAGTTATTCATATTCTGATGTAGAGCATGTCAAAGAAAAGATTTACATTTTGGTTCTTGGTTCTCCTGCACAGAAAGCGTTTAATCTTGTCAAGGAACATCCTCAAGTGATCCCGTACAGAGTTGGATGTTTGGGTCTTTCCCTCGGCGCAATTTTAACCATCTCGTTGGCAGCTGAGAGCAACGTTGTCAAGGCAAGTATGAATGCAGAATATCTTTTCTTTTCTTCGGCCCTGACTATGAGGCTGTTGGACCACAGAGGACCTAATAAAATACAGTGGAGAACCAGATGTATGACTTATTATGCATCGTTGTGTTTTTTTCCAGCCTCGTTGTTGTGTTTGTATCGGTGGCGGCCACCTTTTCAGACGTTCACATACCATCGGAGATTGGCAGAAACGGTATTCTTTTGTTTTTGGTCAGTGACATAAATAAAGCACACACTATTTCACCATTGGAATGATGACTACAATCTGCCATCAGGATGCCTCAAGAGTGGCCTGTGGATGAAAACAACTATATGATATGGCGAAATATGGCTCTACCAATTCCAGAGGATCCCTCACTGAAAGTGGAAGTGAGTACACCTATATGTGGCTAGATAAGATTAATAACTGTGATATGGTAAATTAATACATTGAAGTAAAACTATTTATTCTTGAGATGCATTTTATAAATAAATCTTTTAAAACCTCCAATTTCTCTCCATCTGTTGTCTTAATGACCGATCAAGGTTAACTCCTTTTTCTTGGCCCAATTAACTATATAGAAATAGGGGTTTTGAAGCCGACAGGGACTTCACGGTGCATTCAGATGCACCAGATAAACTCAAGCTGTTGTTGCAAAGTTCTGCCTTCTAGTGGCTCTTCATTGTTGTTTAACAATCTTTTACCATCACATTTTGTATAAATTATTCAAAAGTATATTACAAATAGATTTTTTTTGCTTTAATCACCACTGTGTTCCACTTCTCTCAGCCCTTTGTGAAACACATATTAAAGTTTTTGTTTGTGATTAATTGTCTTTGAGGTGGGGAATATAAACTGTCCAATGATGTTGGTGAACGGCCTTGATGATCAGGGCTGGGCAGCAGTGGAGTGTGCGGACGATGTGAGTACACACACGGGCTGACTGACGATTAATTATTATTATTATTATTATTAATAAAAATAATAATAATAATAATAATACATTTTATTGGTAATGCACTTTACATTAGAGGAAATCTCAGAGTGCTACAGGTTAAAAGCATAACAGTCTAATTATAAAAAGGATAAAAAAGGAAAAAACAGCTAAAAACAGAAGAAGTATGTATACATACATACATAATGGCAGCAGCACAGAAATTACCTCTATATAAAAGAAACACTTTACAATTTACAAATGGATGCTGATTAATGGACATGCTTTAATTTAATTTTTTTTTTTGACCCTTAACCTCCAGATTGCCAAGATGATGCGTGCAGCAGGGAAGGAGCACCTGCTGACCAGACTTGATTACCCGGATGCTGGACACCTGATTGAGCCGCCCTACTCACCTCACTTCAGAGTTTCCTTTTTTAAAGTGAACGAAGATATGATGGGTGAGTTCTGGTCCAACACACAAGCTGTTTCCCTAAGTCAAGGAAGGATTCTCAAGCAGCTGTCTTTAAAGGATACTACATCATCGACTTCCCGCCAAGGGACTGTTTCCATGTCAAGAATCCTCAGAAATCCACCGAGGACAGAGTGGACGGACTCGTTCTTTTGGGGAATTTCCAAGGATGCTTGTGTGTATCTTTTGCGTGCCTTATGTACCCAAAATGCTTTGTGCACACTTTCCAAACTTTAGGGTTTGGTGGTTGGCAAACCAGCATTTAGGTGCATTACTGCCACCTACTGGACTGGAGTGTGGAGCAGTAGAATACCCTTTGCGCACAATGGTCTCTAGGGAGTTTTAAAAATGGTGACCCATGAAAAATTGTAGCACTGAATTGAATGCAGGATGTGTCCAATTATGCACACCTGCATACTTCCAAGTCCATTCCATTTGTGTGTTCTGCCAATGATTGGAGGGAGTCTTGTCTTGCGACTCACAAGGACATGTTCTGTCATGAAGCGTCCTTGACTTTGGGAAACAGCAACAGTGTCACAGTTTTTATTATGAAAAAGAAAACGCTATTATTGCCTGCAGGTGGCACAAGTGGACTTTGGTCAGTGGTTGTCCAAAACACAAATTGTATCTTAAATGAATACTAAGAATACCCTGGTGTCAATGTACTTTGTTCTACCTTGTGTAGATTTTGAGAATCTCTCTCTCACATACATCATTGTGTGTTTCAGGGATTTTGCTGTGGGGAGGACAAACCAAACCACATTCGGATGCTCAGGAAGACGCCTGGAACAAGATCTTGACTTTTCTGCAGCAGCATCTGTACTCCAAGAGAACCCCCAAAGCCAGGATGTAGCAATGGTAGCAACCTGTCAATCATATGGTAGTAACTAAAGCTGCTATATCGTCTTTTTCTCTAAATGAGAGCATATTTTAAAAATGATAATTTTGTTTTGAAGAAGACTTGAAACTAATGATACCATAAACTCATTAGGAGAATATTTACTGAGGTAATATATCACGTGAGAACTAGGGTCATTTTTCTATTGACTTTCATACAATCACACTCCCTTTTGCAGACAGTCATGTTGGCCATTAAAAAGATTAAGTTTAACAACATTTTCACATTGTTCATAACACGAGTCAGTCACTTTCAGTGTGTTTGGGCCATTAAACTATCATGTTCATTGATTCCTTAATAGTGTTTCATTATTTTGTAACAACAAAGCCATTAATTATTCAGACCAAGCTTTGATCTTTGACAGTAATATTTATGCAAGTTGTGAATGTCTGGAGAGCATGTCGGGAAATTCATTTTATTGTACATAGTAGGTATTTTATATAATAACATTAAAATGATAATGCTATATTTGATGTTTCTACTACTTAATTTTGTTAAATCATGGTTTGTACATTGATTAAATTAAACTCAACTTTCCAAATGTTTTCAGTAATTTGCATTACTACTAGGGTTCCAAAGTGTCACACCGTGGTGAGGTCTTGGGTTTTTTATGTTTTGGTCTCGTCACTGCTTTTATTTTGAAAAGTAACTCTCCTCTCGTTTCAGATCACCTGCCCCTCCCTGTGTGTGTCACCTGCCTGAGTGTCTCCCCTAATTACCAATTGTGTTCACCTGGTGCTCCCTCCCTCATGTGTTAAATAGTCTGTGTCTCCCTTGTCCTGTGCCAGTGTGTCGTTTTTCATCTTGCCAGCATCACCACAGTCATCTGCCTTGCTTCGTTTTCAAGTTTGGTTCTCCTCGTAAGAGTGATTTTCTTTTGTAAATTGTCACAGCTTAGCTGCTCCTTTAGTTTGTTAGTTGTTTAGATTGCCTTTTGTTATTCCTCCTTAAGAGTGATTTTGAGTTATTTAGTTTTTCTCCCTTAGATTGTTCCTCCATTTTACGGAGTGATTTTTAGTTTAATCTTTTTCCCTGTTAGGTCTTTTCCTCCCTTTTGGAGCGCCTTTTGTTTATTAGTATTTTATTTTGTCCCTTTTTCCCCCCTTCCCTTGTCTAGTTGTTTGTTCCTCATCCTGTAGGATAGTTTGCCCTGAGTTTCAGGATAGTCAGGAGTTTGGTGTTTTTCCCTCTTTTTAGGGATTATTAGTGTTAGGTCTTTTAGACTGTTAATGTTCATAGCCCTTTTGTTTCCTCTGTTCGGGGAGTTCCTCTTGCTGACTAAGTACCAAAATAAAGTGCTTTTGACATACTCTATCTCTGCGTCTGAGTCCTGCTTCAAGCCTGGCCTGACACAAAGGACTGGACATTTTTTGGGAAATTCAAAGAGAAGTTAAGCTTTGGACTTTTTGCTCAATTTCAATTTAACAGGCTTTCCTTTTATGAGTGAACTTATTGGAGGGGGGAAGCAATACTCGGTCTGATGGAATGTTTTGGTTAAAAATATGCCAATTTAGTTGATTTCTACCACGGACTATACTCATCAGCAATTGTGAATTGAGAACTACATGCTTTCATGTAAGTTTTTATCAGAAGACTGGAGTGAATATATTTAGATTTTTTTTTAAATATATATGGTTATCCAGCTGATAGAAGCCTAATACAAAATAAGCAGGAGGTGATTTCTGGTGCAATGGAGCCCTCTGATGTACCAGAAATAGAAAATAAAAAAAGAAATGACACTTTAAATAGATTAATATGCCATTACATGTATGAAAGATGGATCATTAGAAAAATAATAATTACTTGAAAAATAAATAAATCTGCCATTAAATGTACCAAAAATAGAAAAAAATGACTACCATTAAATGTCCCAAAATTAGAATACAAATAAATTTCTCTATAAATTTATATGCCATTAAATGTACTTAAGATAGAAAATAAAAGATAAATAAATGACTTGATAATTAATACAATAATTTCCAATTAAATGTGAAAAAAATCATTCATATACCAAATTCAGCCGCTGTGTGGAGCTGCGTCACTTCATTTGAGAACCGACTTCCTTTGAATGTACACTCCCTCAGACATATGTGAATTGTTAATAAGAACGTAGTGACTATCATAAAGATAGCTTTAAGTTATTTTTAAAACGCTTTTTCTTTTTTTCTCTCCAATAAATAGTCTCTGAAACTGGCTGTTGTAGGAGGAGCTGAAAATGACAATATAACATTGTATCATTCATATAGTTTGATATAGTATAGCAGTAGGAGGTAACCTTTATTATCTTCTCGCTGAGATAAAATGCAGCACCGACGGTTAAATTTCGCTCAGATGTAAGTTTGTTGGAATAGTTTGAAATGGTTTTTGAATAGTATTTTGTCTCCTGTCATGATGAGTGTGATGAGGTGTTTTAGGTTTACTAGAGTCAGACTGTGGTCTGTGTACTCTACTGCACAAAATCGGCAAGTATTTGCTCATAGCTGTCTCAGGTAGGTAACTTTACTACACTTTGACAGAAAAATACTGACTGAAGTAAAAGAGCTAAAACCACACTTCGAAATTACTCCACCACAAGTAAAAGTCCTGCAGTCACGACTTTAGTTAAAAAGTATCCGCATCAAAATGTCCTTGTAAAAAAAAAAAAAAAAAGTAAAATGTTTGATAAGGAGGATGGCTGCAAACAGATTGTTTTATATAGTATCCTGCACTGGACTGGAATTGTGCACATATGTACATATACTGTATTTTTTTTTTTTATATAGCAATGCACAGATTTATATGAACTGCATATTACACTTTCACATGTCTTGCAGCAATAGTGGATGTAGTGTCTTTGTTGTTTGTTGCTGTAGTTGTAGTTTTATTTTTATTCATTATTTTAACCTGTGGGGGTCAGTAAATCTCATATTCCAAATATTTTTTTAGTAAGTATTTAATAAGTTAATAAGTATGTTAATAAGTAAGTAATAAGTATTTCATAAGTTTATAAGTTATTTAATAAGTATTTAACTTATAAAAAAGGCATAACCATTTTACATTGATCATGTTTTCATGTTCTACTGCACAAAATCGGCAAGTATTTGCTCATAGCTGTCTCAGGTAGGTAACTTTACTACACTCTGACAGAAAAATACTGACTGAAGTAAAAGAGCTAAAACCACACTTCGAAATTACTCCACCACAAGTAAAAGTCCTGCAGTCACGACTTTAGTTAAAAAGTATCCGCATCAAAATGTCCTTGGAGTATCAAAAGGTAAACTGATAAGGAAGAAGGTTGCAAACAGATTGTTTTATAAAGTATCCTGCACTGGACTGGAATTGTGCACATATGAACATATACTGTATTTTATTTTTATTTGTTTATATTTTTTATAGCAATGCACAGATTTATATGAACTGTATATTACACTTTCACATGTCTTGCAGCAATAGTGGATGTAGTGTCTTTGTTGTTTGTTGCTGTAGTTGTAGTTTTATTTTTATTCATTATTTTAATCTGTGGGGGTCAGTAAATCTTATATTCCAAATATTTTTTTTATTCGTATAAGAAGTATTTAACTGTTGCAAGGCTAATTTTGGCTACTTAAATATACTTTTAAGTGGTTTAACTTATAAAAAAGGCATAACCATTTTACATTGATCATGTTTTCATGTTAACACTGACCCACAGTCATGAAATAATATACTTTTATAAGTAAATTATTTACTTTTATCCCTTATCTGTGTGTTTTATTCTCTCCACAGACGATTGTCCACCATGTCCCACACGGTGCCTCCGGTCCTCTCTGTTGTCCCCTCTCGGGCTCTGGTGGATGAGAAGTTCAGGGTGCTGGTGGAGAATCTGCCTCCAGGAGCTCCAGTAACACTTCACTCCCTGCTCCAGTCTGAGGACAAGGACTACTGGGAGGCCTACGGACACTACATCAGTGATGAGAGAGGAGCCGTGTCCGGTGGGTTCTCTCAGGTGTTTGTCTCGTTGGTATTTTGTATATTTTGTTTTGTTGACATTTGAATGCTTCTGTAGCTGCAGATGATCTCAGTTTCGGGGGAACTTACAAAGGGAAAGAAGCCATGGGTTTATTGTGGAGTATGCGTCCAGTCCCAGGCAGCCGTGACGGCCTCAGGTAAGACTTCCCATTAATGTCCAAATTGTCCCAAATTGTGGTCCCCTCCAGCATTTAAGTTGCCCATCCCTGTGCTACAATAACACACTTTAAATCTGTTCACCCGTCAGGTTGAGAAAGTCGGACGTCTGCACGCCCCTGCTGGTCAACATCTCCGTCTACAGTGGACATGTAACGGAGGGCTTCAGGGAGCAGACTCCTCTGGCCTCGTCGATCACAGAGAGATGGTACATGGCTCCAGGGGTCCAGAGGATTGTTATCAAAGAGGAAGGAGTAAAAGGGACCCTGTTTATACCTCCAGGTACACCTGAATCACCTGAAAATACACATTTCCTCTTCTTATCTTCCTTTGTTAGTCTCTTGAGAGACTTGTGACCCCATTGTTTGTTAGACTTTTGCATGATTAATGATAAGTATCTTAACCCTTAATAGGGAACTCATTGAAATACTTGCAAATTCCAAATTTCAACCCTAGAGAATATTGGAGGATATTACATACAGCCAGAATGTGTAAAAAAACATCCAGGCCCGGGGAGGGGGGTAATATTTTGAGAAAAAAGTTTACGAGATTAAAGTGGCAAATCTACGAGAAAAAAATGCGCAGATTTATGAGATTTACAGTGGTGAATCTGCTAAACTTAAATCTCTTAAATCTGCGACTTTTTTTCTTGTAGATTTGACACTTTAATCTAGTAAATTTGCAAATTTTTTCTCCAAATATTATTTTTGCTGATTAGCTGGAAGAAATCCATGTGGTTCTACGACCAAACAGAGAGACACGGGGACCCAGTTTTGATATCCACTAAAGTTACCAAATATAGTTCTTCGCCCGATAAAGGGTTAAAAAGTTCATCCTTACCTCAGGTCCAGGACCCTTCCCCGGCATACTGGATATGTGGGGAGGCAGCGGAGGCCTGATGGAGTATCGTTCATCCTTACTGGCGTCTCACGGTTACATTTCTTTTGCACTGGAGTATTTCAGCCCCGGTGAGCTGAAGTCAGCAGACACAGAGTTCGAGTACTTTGAGGTTTGTGTTTCTGATAACTACACTGAGTTGTTCATATGTAGATATAGTAAATGTCAAACAAAAGCCTCAAATATAATGTAAGATAACAAACGACAGATGCGACTGACAATAGAGTCAGTAATAGTAGAAAGATCAATAAAACTACAGAATGCATTTCCTTCAAAAAATGCATGAAATGAATCACAAAGCAAAGCTGAAAATGCAGAAATCTGTCAGTGCATTGACTGCAATGCTAACCTGTAAGATAAAATGTAAAACTTGCATTTGGAAGCTGAACTGCTCTACCAAAAGTAGAAAAAGTAAAAGTTTTTGAGAGGTATACATACTTCGTGGCCCGTTTGAAGATTATATTAAGTCTGAAGGTAAAAGTATGGAAACGTTAAACACAATAGTAGCAGCAGTGGTGGAATGTAACTAAGTACATTTACTAAAGTACTGTACTTAAGAACAATTTTGAGGACTTTACTTGAGTATTTCCGTTCTATGTAACTCTATGCTTCTACTTCACTACATTTTAGAGGTAAATTTTGTACTTTTTACTCCACTACATTTAACTGACAGCTTTAGTTACTTTTCAGGTTGAGATTTAACATAAAAAGTGATGAAACTTTCTTTGTAAACAGTATATTATGTAGTTAAAATGAGCCCTATCTTTACAAAATTAAAACGCTGCTTACATAAATGCATCAAATCAAATAATCTAATAATATATTTGGAATATAAAACAATCTGAGTTTATCATTCTGCATAAAAATAATTTTTACTTTTGATACTTACAATTTAAGTACAAATTACAATTTGATGCAGATACTTTTACATCAGTAAATTTTGAATGCAGGACTTTTGCTTGTAGTGGAGTCATTTCAACGTGTGGTATTAGTAATTTTACTGAAGTAAGGGATCTGAATACTACTACCACTGGTAGTATGTAGAGACAGAGGTCCCAAAAACATCTCAAAAGCAATCCACCAATCAAAAGCAGCCACAAACCAATGAATCAACTAGTTATTTTAGTATACTACATTGTGCCAAATGTTGTTTATTCGAATTGTAATTTGTTTTTTTTCACAAAATCACATTTTGGGGGATTTTAATCTTCAATTAGGTTGCCAAATATATTGGGGGGAAAAGTGCTGAGTCGGGGTTGATAAAGTTCAGTCTAAAAAGGACAAACAAACACATTTCCTTCCCTTGATTTCCTGTTTTCTACTTTGCACAAACAGCGTTTAATACCGTCCAGAAACATCCTCAAGTGAATCCAGACAAAGTTGGAGTTTCTGGTCCTACATATGAATTAATTAACACTTAAGACGATACACTTAGAAATAGACGCCACGAACCAATGAATCAACATGATATTTCAGCTCTACTACATTGTGTCTAATGTTGTTTAGTCAGATAGTAATTTAGTTTTTTCACTCATTGTTGAGAAGTGGGACAAAATCACATTTTTGGGGATTTTAATCTTCAATTATGTTGCCATATATATTGCAGAAAAAATTAAGATAAAAAATAAAATACCACTAGTAGTATGTAGAGACAGAGGTCTCAAAAACATCCCAAAAGCAATCCACCAATCAGAAGCAGCCACGAACCAATAACATTGTGTCTAATGTTGTTTAGTTGGATAGTAATTTGTTTTTTTCACAAATTCACATTTTTGGGGATTTTAATCTTCAATTATGTTGCCAAATATATTGCAAAAAATAAAAATAATAATAATTTATATATATATATATATATATATATATATATATATATAATTATTATTTTATTTATTATATATATATAATTTTTTGCAGCCACACCAAAACCCATGATAGTATGTTGAGACAGAGGTCCCAAAAACATCTTAAGAGCAATCCACCAATCGGAAACAGAGGAAAAATTAATATCTAAAAGTGCTGAGTCAGGGTTGAGGAGTACTGTTGATAAAGTTCAGTCTAATAAGGACAAACACACATTTCCTTCTCTTGACTTCCTGTTTTCTACTTTGCACAGAAAGCGTTTAATATCATCCAGAAACATCCTCAAATGATTCCGGACAGAGTCGGAGCTTTTGGTCTTTCCCTCGGATCAGTTTTTGCCATCATGTTGGCAGCTGAGAGCAACGTGGTCAAGGCAAGTGTAAATGTAAAATATCTTGCAGCTCTTTTTCTATAACCTTGACTCTGTGACTGTTGTTGCAGCTTCAATGTGGTGTTTGTATCAGCGGGAATCACCTTTATCCACGTGAATTGACCCTCAGAGGGGTCTTTCTAATGTTGGCCAGGTAATATGTTTCAGAACTGTCAGTAACATAAATATAGCACAGAGTCTCACAGTCGCCCTGATGTTTTATTATTTTAATTACTTTTCATGGCAGCAAATCTCACAAGATACGCCACGATGAGAACAACTATGAGATATGGCGAGACATGGGACTGGCAATTGTCAACAATCCTAAAGGGAAAGTGGACGTAAGCACATTAATAATAATAATCTGACATTAAAGTCTGGCTATGTTTGTTTCTTTATAACTGCAATCAAATAATAGATTTGAGAGTTAAACTGAGAGTCGACACTGCAAATGTTTAATTTTTTATTTTATTATAAACAAAACTTTTAGATTTAAAAGCAAACTTTTAGATTTGTAAACAAAACTTTTATGTTTATTAAAAAAACTTTTAGATTATAGAAGCAAACTTTAAGCTTTGTAAACAAAACTTTTAGATTTGTAAACAAAATTTTTGAATTTGTTAACAAAACTTTTAGCTTTAAAAGCAAAATGTTTTGATTTATAAACAAAACTTTTGGATTTGTAAATAAAACTTTTGACTTTAAAAGCAAAATGTTTTGATATATAAGCAAAACTTTTAGATTTATAAACAAAACCTTTGAATTAAAAAGCAAACTCTTTTTTTCTTCCAGGTGGGTAAAATAAACTGCCCGTTGATGCTGTTGAACGGTGGTGATGATCAGAACTGGCCCACAGTGGAGGCTGCTGAGGATGTGAGTACTGAATATGAATTAATTAACACTTAAGACGATACATTTATAAACAGAAGCCACGGACCAATGAATAAACATGATATTTCAGCTCTACTACATTGTGTCTAAAGTTGTTTAGTCCGATAGTAATTCAGTTTTTTCACTCATTGTCGACAAGTGGGACAAAATCACATTTTGGGGGATTTTAATCTTTAATTATGTTGCCAAATATATTGCAAAATTAAAAAAATAAAATACCACTAGTAGTATGTAGAGACAGAGGTCCCAAAAACATCTTAAGAGCAATCCACCAATCAGAAACAGAGAAAAAATGATGCAAAAGCAAAAATAAAAATAATTTAAAAAATAAAATAAATTATATATATATGTATATATATATATATATATATATATATATCAATGTGTTTATTTTTTTATGCAAACTTGTTCACACTTATATTTGAACTTACTGTTACAATATCAATTAAAAATACCAATGGGCTTAATAAAAATGTTGTTTTTTCTTGTTTTCCGAAAACGTTCAAATATGACTTAGGCAAATATGCTATGAGGCTAACGATATATAATAATTTCCTGAACGGCACAGCATAATATAAATATATATATATATATATATATATAAAGATTATTACAGCTGACCTCCCAGCTGATTGGACTTTTTATAATTTTTTGCAGCCACACAAAAAAAACTCAGATATGCCATTCCAGATATGAATGAAAGGCCTCTAAGCACCACGGACATGAATTCAGTTTGTGCGGTTTGACTTGACCTTTGACCCTCAGATGGCCCAGATGTTGCGTGCGGTGGGGAAGGAGCACCTGCTGACCAGAGTCACCTACCCGGATGCTGGACACCTGATCGAGCCGCCGTACTCGCCTCACTTCAGAGCCACGAAGTTCATAAAGGACATCACAAAAGAGAAAGGTGAGTGTTTTCTTCACCCAAATATTTTACTATAAAATTGTCCTTTAAATTTCAACATATTACTAATTCTGCATGATGTCCAGGACAAATTAACTAGAACTTAAATGCTAATAATAATATTTGGATTTTCAGATAAATCAAAAAATGTTTTATTATTATTTAAGTTTTATTGTATATTATTTAAAATAATCATTGTGTATATAATATATATATATATATATATATATATATATATATATATATATATATATATATATTTTTTTTTTTTTTTTTTTTTTCCCCTCTCTTCACAAACCCACCTTTTTTTTTTTTTTTTAAGAATTAGGGCCTCGGGGCAATCGCACCGAGCACTGGTCCCATACAGCAATAGCTGTAGGGACCAGTGCTCGGGGCAAAGGATTTTTTCTTATTCCTCTTCCGGACGCAATTTCGTCCCGCTACTAGTCCTACAACTTAAAGAGTTGCAGGACAAATTATATATCAAAACGTGCGGTTTGATCGGGATCGGTGTGCTATTACTTTTCTCTACAGAATACGAATTTTGAACTGCTCAAAATTTTGCATTGAAAGAATGGGACGGCCGACAAAAAATGAGCGAAAAAGAACAATCATTGGAGATTTTTAAACGTCTACTTCTCCGGCATAATTACACCTAGAGACTCCATTTAAACTTTAAACAGTAGACACAAGTCTTGTGTATCGGTGTATTAATCCACGTTTCGATAGGTCATATAGTTTTTTATCAATCCTTGTTCAATGACCATGATAATTTTTGGAGAAATTCTGAGATTATAATGGGTGTGTATTGCACGGAATGTTCGTGTCAGAGTGTGTGATGTCATCGCTCAGAGTGTAGAGGGAGAGGTAAAACTGTCAAAAAATACATTTTAAAACTGCGCTCCAGGCCGCAAATTCCACTCTACAGAAATAATTTATACATAGAAACGTAGGAAAATTTGTCTTCTCACTCACAATCCTCTGGTAAAGCTGTCAGAGTTATAGTTTGGGCGTAAGACGCAGAGATGATCCACCAACACGCACCAACAGCCTCATTGGCTCCCATATTAAAAAAGCAGGAAGATTTTGGAAAAAGGAAAAAAAAAACAGTTTTTTAGATCGCTCTAACAAAGCTATTTTTTCATTTTTCTTTAAAAAAAACCCATATGTACACGTTCAGGAAGAACTCAGGACGCTCAAAGTGAAGTCGGATCAATGATAGGTATTATGGTTTTGCCAAAAATGCTTTCTGTTCGAGGCCAGAAATTTCAGTCTGTCCACCTCTGCTGTCACTAAGCCGGAACAGGTGCCAGTTAATTCTGTTGATTGCTTTGATCTTTGATGTGATTACAGTTACAGATACACACACACACACACACATGCGCGTAAGCACGCACACTCCTCACACATGCATACACCTGCTTCAAACACACGCACGCACGCACACACACACACACACAGTAACTTTATGTGATTTTTAATTACAAACACACACATTTACATTTACATTTAGCAGACGCTTTTATCCAAAGTGACTTACAGGAAGAGTAAAAACAAACAAACACACACACACACACACACTTTGAGGTTAAAGGGCATAGTTTTAAATCTGAAGAATCTCATCATAGTGTACACACACCGGCAGTAGCCCCCGTGGCCCTTTCAAAATTTCCCCAGAGGAAATTTTCTAGTTGTATTTATTATATACATTTTATTGTGTATCATTTGAAATAATCATCATACTCAAGCCCCAGGTAAATCTATAATTATTTTTTATGTTGTTTTTTAAATAATTTTATTTATTATATATAGATTTTATTGTATTTTAAGTAGTCATCATACTCAAATCCCAGGTTAGACCTAT
The DNA here is from genome assembly GCF_030273125.1 of Centropristis striata. Lineage (NCBI taxonomy): Eukaryota > Metazoa > Chordata > Actinopteri > Perciformes > Serranidae > Centropristis > Centropristis striata. The sequence continues at coordinate 25,614,670 of NC_081538.1, read as the reverse complement.
TATTATTTTTTATGTTAAAAAAATATTGTATTGTATATTTGATATATACATACATATATATATATATATATATCATATTTAATTTAATATATATTTAAACAACCATCATACTCAAGTCTTTTTTGTAAAAATATTTAATTTTTTATTTTAATATGTAATAAATTGAATTTGAAATAATTTTGATATAATCACAATCTGCGCTCAATTATTATATCATACCTCTTTTGTCCTTTATATATTTATATATAAAGACTATCAATAAGAATAAATTGCAGTTTAATTTACATTTTGAGACTCAGTGTGCAGCAGTATCTCTCTCTCATACATCATTGTGTGTTTCAGTGATTCTGCTGTGGGGAGGACAGACCAAACCACACGCAGACGCTCAGGAAGACGCCTGGAACAAGATCTTGACTTTTCTGCAGCAGCATCTGAAACGCCAAAACAACTCCCAAAGCCAGGATGTGAAAGATCACTCAAAGAATCAAATCACCTCAAGATGTGTCACTGCACATTCCTACTGAATCCAAATGCTTTTATTATTTAGCGTGCGTTTATTACGTTTTATTGTAACTATCTAACCTTCGACAGTTATCAAGTTACTGATATCTGGAGACCATGTCAGGAAATTATATTAATTCAATAATATATATATTCATATTGTAAATTATTGTGTTTTACAGTGATTAAATTAATCAACTTTCCAAACGCTTCAGTCTACGTTCATTTCAGGAAAAAACATTCGAAGAAATTATATTTTAACGCAAATACCTGCCAACAGTTAACTATTATTCTCAGTGAATACCTGCCTTTTTAGTTTGTGTAGTTTGTTGGAGATTGTGGACAGTTAAACTGCATATTTAACTGCAAAATAATCCACCAACATTTGCATTTGATTGGCCACCGTGGAGCCTTACAGGACGGCGCTTTTTAACTTCAGCTTCACTTTATTTTACAGTCCACATCACCTGAGGACTCTCGGCACATTTACAGGTGAAACATCCGACACATCTACATGATCAAATATACACAAAGGCAGAAACCAAACTTACAGACAAGAATGCTCATACAACAGAAATACTTGTGATATTAGCAACATGTTAAACTAAGATTGTGAATATGGTTAACAATACGGGGTCTATTTAAATGGTCTAAAGTTCATGGTGCAGGTGCATTTTACAGGGTTCGTACACTTTAGCAGTGGTCAAATTCAAGCATTTTTCAAGGACTTTCAAGGTAAATTTTTAAGCTTTTCCAGTATCTTACACCTGTTGTAAATTGCATGTTTTATCTGAGTACTTACATACTAAAAGGGGGAGATTTCACTGAACCATACCAACAGCGATGGTATTACACTTTTAGGAGAAACTCTTCATTTCAGATAGGCTACTCATTATTTTTACATTGAACATGTGATTATCTATAGTCTATAGATGGATATAGTCAGATTGCAAGAGAAATACAGTAAGAATTTCAAGCATTTACAAGTACTTACTATCCAAGTACTACAATCCAAAATCCAAGCACTTTTTAAACCTTGAAAATACATTTAAATTCAAGCATTTTCAAGGATTTCAAGCACGCATACTAACCCTGATTTTAAGAGCGTGCCCATTATTATTTATGTTGTTTGTGTTATTTTTCATGCTGTTTTTTTTACTTTCTTCATGTGTATTTTGCCCCCAAATCCCATTTAGAACTAGAAAAAAAGATTTTCAAATATAAAAATATAAAGATTTTCCTTTTTTCACAAACCCATTGTGTGAAAATTAAAGGTTTTAATCTGACAGCATTTCTGTAAACAAAGCTGGCTTTTGTATGATCTGACCACATTTAAAAGAGTTAAGAAAAAAATAACTCCTTCCTCACCAAAGGGGCTTCTGGTCTCCAAATGGAGGCGTGGGTTCAAAGCCCACCCCTGACAAAAAGTTTAACTCAGCTATCATCTACCGTGAGTTGGAAAAGATGAAAACTATGGATAAAGAGGAAAAAGACAGAGGATCACCACAATCTTCAGAATTCATCCAGAGGTTAAAATGGGACCAAAACCCTCAAATTTTGTGCTGTACAGAAACAAAACAGTTGTCAAAGAGAGAATTGCATCGTTGAAAGCTCCACTGAATCCAAATATTTCAGTCTGTCCAAAAGAAAAGTGAAAGAAAAATGTATATTTTGGTTAAATGTGATGATTTAGTGTATAACCTTGTGTAGACAATTGTGAAAGAAACATGCTGAAGTTATTAAAATGCTGCTTTTAGACTGACTGACGACAGTCAAGGGTTAACTCCTCTCTCACAAAAGAGACGTCTGGTCTCCAAATGGAGGCGTGGGTTCAAATCCCACACAGAGATTTCACCCCCTTCAGCTTGAAGCTGACACACTTTTAGACTCTTAAAACCACAGTTTTACTTTGTTTTGGTAACTCACATCCAAACACACACATCCTACCTGACCATGTGACCTTCGAATAACGGTACAAAATGTGTAGGAACTACTGCAAAATGTAGGTAAACTACTAGTTCAATCCCCAACATTGCTTTTAAATAGCAGTGAAGTGCCGCGCCATTGACTTCAGACCAGGTTTTCGGCGGTTAATGGTGCAATAGTTTCTGCTGCCTTATTATAGCCGTGTTTCCACTGAGTACTTTTTGGAAAGCAGCTGAGTGTTTTGGCTCCTCCCACTAGTAAGTTTTCCTCGGCTTCTGTTCCCATTCAGCTAACCAACAGAGTTCAGATGTGACAACAGACCAACGCGACGTAAGAAGTGCTGCCAACTTAGCGACTTTGTTGCTATATTTAGCGACTATTCAGACCCCTCTAGACACTTTTTCAAAAAAGCTACTAGCGAAAATCTAGCGACTTTTTCTGGTGTCATTGGAGACGTTTGGAGACTCGTTCCTGCTCTTCCTAACGAGTAGGACGGCACCGTCCCAAAGCACTCAACACATCTCATTGACACGGCCATGGACGCATGCCAACGCTCAAGACAATTAACATTTCACAACAAAACAATCACACATGGATGAAAGTCAGTAGTGCTGTTATTTCTGCTGGGGTCGTTTGTTTGCAGCTGCAGATTTACTGCTCAGTTCGTCCGATCAGGAGTTTCACAGCTCCTGTGAAGGCACACACTGTCACAGTCCTGCTTCCAGGTGTAAGAGCACGTGTGTTTAATGCGATCATCTGTGCAGAGTCAGATCCAGGATCTGCTCCACCAGCTGCAGGGTCGGCTGGCTGATGGAGTAGTGAGGCGGCAGCTTCTCCTCGGCTCGGGACGGCTTCACAAAGTACCTGCAGGGAGGAGACGAGACACTTTGTGTACAATTACCATGCCTGTTTGTTTACAATCAGCGGTGGACACTTTGTGTACAATTACCATGCCGGTTTATTTACGATCAGCGTCGGACGCTGTGCACAGTTAGCAACGGCGGCCGCAGTTGTTGTGCATGCTGTCGAAACTGTCGCTAAGTGATTATGTGACGATCAATAACCATACGTCACCTCCGGAGTCTCGTAAATCCCTCTGGGGCTTTTTTTTGTAATGGAGACACGCAGAGTGAGCGGACATTTGAGAGGGCGTGGCCTGAAGCTTTCCCAGCGACCACTCTTCCCCCTAATGGAAACACGCCTTTCATCATGAACTTTAATCAGAAAACGGCTGCAGCACCAACCTGAACTCCTCCCTGAAGTGTGAGCGGAGGTGCTGTGCCAGCTGGTTGTTGTGCTGCAGGCAGGCGAGCAGCAGGCGACAGCGCTGGAACAGCAGCACGGACTGACCTGGACTCAGAAAGGTCTCCTGGGGGTCTGACAGACCCAGAACCAGCTGCTGGGCCTGGTAGTCAATGAAGGACAGCTGCAGAGAGACGAGGAGAGAAGAGGCCAGTTTTAAAGAACCGCATTTTCACTGAACAACAAACGACCAAAATGCAGCTTCACAATGTCCCGATCAAGTCTTTGGGTCAGTTATCAGCCCCAGTTCAAAACTATTAAAGATACTGCATATTTAAATGTGTTTTTTGAGCTGCAAACTGAATAATTTAACTATATACAGTCATGAAACACATCAATGCTGGTGTTATATATTGATATTTCCTACCAAATGTATCAAAATCTGCATTTTTCAAGGCTCAACAAACCCTCTCTGCATTATATTTTTCACTTTTGTTGATATTGTGAGACTAGTCTATGTGACAGCTGATTGTAGCAGGAGGGGGAGAAATAAATAAAAAGTGCAGAATGGCCCTTTTTTAATCGTGACAGGAAAGGAAGGAGACAAATGAAACACACCTGTGAGGTGAGGGGGAGGAGTTACAACTAACAAGAGCAGCATGGAGGAGAACAGAAAGAGGAGGAACTAAAGGAGTTCAGATTCTGGACATCTTTGCTCAGAAAACAAACAGCGGACAACAGCTGTTTGGATGCTACTGCAGACTTGCTTTCTTTTGAGATAAGTTCATTTTAAAGCTTCTCCCTTTTCTTCCCTTTCATTGCAATCCTTCCAACTGGATTGAACTGAGCTGCATAGAAAGTTGCATTTAAAGCTCTTTTTCTTTTTTAACATTCCTTCAGTGGACACACTAATGTAACAAGATGAAAACTGTTCTTCTGTCCCGTGTAAACATAGTTTTGGAAAATCTAAATACGTTTTTAAAAAGTTTTTTTAAAAGCTTTTTTAAAAGCTATGGTTTCAGTTATCTAAACTCTTAAAACATTTTTTTTTAAATACCTGCGTATGTGTGAATAAGGCCTTAAAGTGACAGGGTGGTTATTGTTAGTCTCACATCATCATTTTAACCAGTGTAAGCGACAGTTTAAAAATGTTATAAAATAACATACAACCATCTGTTATGCTTCAGATGCTTCCTTTTGTAAATGTTTGTCTACTTATTTAATTATTATTATTATTATTATTATTAATAATAATATCAAATTACCTGGCACAACTGATGCCACTGTTGCATTTTTATAAAAATAAATAAAATCTAAAAACTCAATATGTAGAAAAATAGAAGCATTTCTATTTGCTATATACTAGATTTACACATTTAAAAATACAAAAGTGACTATAAATCATTATATCAGTAGGCCTGTTATTACTCAAATCTTACTTTTAATATTTTGGGAATATGCTACAACCTGCCACGGACCACATTTGTCATTTTAATCGGTCAAAGTGTCAGTTAGTGCCAGTTAAAAATGTGAGGCTGCAGCCTGACTTTTTTTGAACACTGATTTTTGCAAATAATAACATAAAAAAGGACTGGATAACAGATTTATTAGCCCGACTGTCATAAAGGACAAGAGCAGCAGGCTGAACTTGACAAAAAACAGTTGAGTACACCAAGAAAGAAGTAATATTTGTTGTTATTTGATCATTTAACAAATGCCAATCCTTTAAAAAATATTTTGTACAATAACTAATCCAGGGGACATCTCTTCTAAACAGAGGGACAGTGAGAAAGTTTACCAGGTGAGGATGAGGCTGCAGGACTCGGAGGATCCAGCCAACGGACAGGAAGTTGTCAGCAGAGAAACATCTGCTGGCCTAAAAAATCAGAGCGGTTGCAATTAGGGATGGGCCTTTGGAAGAAACCTGCCAACGTTAACGATCAATTAATCGATTAATCGCTATGTTTTTATACTCCAGTATGTATAAAAACATGCATACATGGGCAAAATAAAAGATATATACAGTACTTTGTACCATGCAGTACCATGGAAAAGTCTGTTTTGATAACGAACGCTTTTATTTTGAATGGACGAAAAGAGACTTGATCCTGTCAATCATAAAACTAACTCATTAAGATTACACTCTAAAGATAACATCAAGGAGTTCAATGTTTTATGTTTTAGCCCCCGATGAGGTTAGTTTTCAAAGTAATCTTACATATTTAAATGTGATTTGTGTTTAAATAGGTTTTGGATAAAATTAAACTCATTAATTCATGTTAGCTAGTTTTGCTCCAATTAATACTCTTGTATTTCTGTGTGTTTTATAATTGTTATTGCAATTTTCAGTTTGCAAACTGGAGATTTATCCAAATTGATTCTCAGCTCATTGGCATATTGACGTACAGCCACAGAACTAAACGATCGGCGTGTTTCAGTTCAGTGATATTGATACGCAGTCAGAGATAAAATAAAAAATACGCAGATCGATTAAAAATTCCATGTGATCAACCAATACTTTACGACCATTTATCGATCATCTATCTATTATTCCCATCCCTAGTTGCATTAAAGAGTTAAGTGCAAATGGACTTCAACACACTTGCACACACAGACTTCATCCCATATGACCAGAGTTTATAGCAAAATGGATGTGACAATGTTAAAGAAAGAAAAACTGCTAACACTACTATCATCATAATTTTGATTTGCACATTTTTATATTTTACACATGCAGGATTTGCACAGGCAAACACATTAAGATTGGATCTTTATAGAGAAACAGAGGGTTTCTCCCTTGGCACCAGCCACAACGCTAAATAAATAAGTTAAGGATTGTAAAGATAAGACTATTATAATAGCAGTGTTAATGATCGACCAATAAAAGTAAAGGACACGCTTATCAGCCTTATTTATGTGTGTAAACCTGCAGTTATAACTCACCTCGTGGCCTAAAAGCAGCAGCTCAAAGAGCAGAGAGCAGGCGGCGTCCAGATACTCAGCTAGTAAGGCCTGAAGCTGTCAGAGGAGGAGAGCTGTCACATTACAAAACAGATGAAATAAACGATAAATCATGATATAAATGTGAGTAGAGAGCGGCTCACTTCACAGTCGACCAGAGATTTTTGGTTCTGTGTTTGCAGCTCTGGATCACAAATCAAGGCAAGCAGCAGTCTGGAGGCCAGGGCACCTCTGCAGGGGGAGAAGAAAGAAGAAGTTAGTTATCTGTTTAGATTGTTTTTAATGTGTTAAAGTATTAAAATAGACAGAGGGTTGTTTACTTTTTGGCACATAGCAGGCTGAGTCTGGCCGGTTCCACCTCCGTCTCTCTGAACATGACGGCGAGCGTCTGCGCGGTCAGAGTGCTCAGTCTGAACAGAAGCAATGAGCTAATGTTAAACTCACACATGTATAATATAATACAATACTGACCTACAAATACTCTTTAGCTCAGCTGATTTTTACACATGGGTTTAAATTTCTTAATATATCAATCAACCAATCAAACTTTATTTATATAGCGCTTTTCATACATATAAATGCAACACAAAGTGCTTTACAAAAAATAAGAATTAAAACAGACAATAAAAATGACAAAACCCAGCCCTCCCATCCCCACATACACATCTGTATGTACACATAAACAAACATGCACATGCACACACACACACACACACACACACACACACACACACACGCACGCACACAAACACACACTCAGACTCACACACAGCACATATTGATTGACAGTGTAGAGGCATGGCAAGGCACCGAGAATCCATATGAGGAATATATTATATTCTTATACAGGAACAAAACCAGCTTCCCATTAAAATGCAGGCAGAGGGCTGTGGAGGATCAGTTCTGGACTATATCATAAAGTGGGCTGGCCCTCTCTGGCAAACAGGCGAAAGAAACATTGGTACCTATTTATCTTTAAGGCTGTGCAAACTTCCCGCCTGTCATCACATAGTGTTCGTTGTGCACGAGTACAAGTTATTTGCATCGGTTGTTTATTATTTTGCTGTATAACGTGCATGTTATGGATCCGGACCGGTCGCCATGTTGTGATGCTTGATCCTGCACACAGAGTTTTATTTTTGTGAAACCTCATCACAATAAGTCCTGTATCTTGTTCATGTGTGAACCAATTAAAAGAGGATTTTCTAACAGAAAACTAAGGCCAGACTGTGTACGCCAGCATACAAAACATTTTTTATTTAATTTTTGAATTCTGTAGCTTGATTTGGGACTTTCCTGAAACTTTCTGCAACTGTATTTGGCTTTGTTCATTTTAAACAGCACTTTTACTTATTCATTTATCTTGGCTGCTACCTGTATTTTGAATCCGTACTGTTTGTAAATGTACAAATAATAAAAAAATAAATGTACTCGTCACTGTAAATGAGAGAAACCTCAGTGCCTTACCAGTTTAAATAAAGTGTTTGACCCTGCTCTTTTGTTTACTTTATTAAACATCATGCACACACTCATCACCGCTGCTCATTTTTTAAATTGACATTATTTGTCCCTCGGTGGACATTTTAACCCAACATGTTTGGATTTAATTGCTCATTGGCACACCGACACCACTGTTGCATGTGTAAGAAAACCCAGAATTACAACGTGTTAACTTCTTAAAACTCAATATGTAGAAAAATATTAAAATGGAGGCATTTCCCTTTGCCACAAACTAGATATACAAATTTTGCCAAAATACAAAAGTGACTATAAATCATTGTTATTACAGCAAATGTGGGACATGCACTTACAAATACATATCCCTTTTGTTTATCAATCAAAATGTACAATCAACAATGTTTGTTTTCCTGCAAGTAGGCTCTCTTGTGACAAAACTCCAATAATTGAAATCTTTATATTTGGGATTTTAGATGGTCATTGTTGCATAAAAAGTCTAACAGCCACAAAGCATATCGAAATGCATTATTATTATTAACCATGTTTAAAGCAGGAGGCACCAAACAAAAGTCAGCCTTCATTGTTAAAAATCACTTTTTTTTTTTAGCAATTCTAATATTTATTTATGTATTTGACACATCTACGCATGAATAAAACTATTAATTGATGCAGTAGCAGCAGGTGGGAAACACTACGACACATTAAGAGTCCTGCCACACTGACTGAACTACACGTCGACTGAAATCCAAACATTTTATAACTCTCTGTGTGTAACATACAGGAAGATAAAGAGACAGGTTGTACTTTATGAACAAACACTCTCACAAACACACACACACACACACACACACACACACACACACACACACACACACACACACATTCATTGACTCACACAGATCCAAAGTCTTCTGTCTTGTTAAACCCCCATAAGTGTGTTGTGTAAACATAAATCAGCTTATAACCTCTGAAGGTGATTTTTTTCCAGACTTTCAGAATCTCTCTCTCTCTCTCTCTCTCACACACACACACACACACACACACACACAAACACAAACACACACACACACGCTAATACACACACACATACATTGACTCACACAGACCCAAAGCCTTCTTCCTTCTTTAACAGCTATAAGTGTGTTGTGTAAAAATAAATCAGCTTATGACCACTTTTTCTGACTTTCCCACGCTCTGACACACCCACACACACATCCTTGTACTTGTGTCTTTGTGAGGACCCTCATTGGCATAGTGAATCCCCTAGCCCCTTACCCTAACCCTTTACCCAACATTAACCATCACAACTAATAACCCTAACATAAACCTAATTGTAACCTTAACCTTAAAACAAAGTCTGAACTCTCAAACAAGCCTTTAAAAAAGTGAGGGCCGGCCGAAATGTCCTCACTTCCCAAGAATGTCCTCACTCTGTTTATTAAAACGTGTTCCGGTCCCCACTATGTAGGCAGTACAAGAACACACACACACACACACACACACACACACACACACACACACACACACACACACACACACGCTCTGGAGCTTACAGTAGCTGATCTGCTGTGTAGGCTCCGCTGAGACTCTGACAGCCGTGCAGAGATTCCTCCAGAGTCTGAACCAGGAAGGAGCAAACCTCACTGGACTGAAACACACAAAAGTCCTCATGAACACATAAAACTTTCCTCAAATCTAATCCGGATTTTTAAAGTAGCCCAGAATCTTATTTTACTGCTACTTTCCACCTCTAATGCACCACATTTAAAACTCTGGGATGCTGTGTAAAACTACAATAAAAAAAGAATGCATCAAATTCAGAGCGTATATTTCCAAAAAAACTCAAGTTTATCAGTTTGAGCTTCGATATCTTATCTTTGTACTGTGTTCAGTTGAATGTAGGTCATTGCATTCTGCTTTTATCTGCTTTGTTTTTTCCAGCATCCCAACTGTATGTGACAGAAATACAGCATTTACTCATAAAGATGCACTTAAAGTTGGGGTAGACAGCTTTTTTTTTTAATTTGTACATTCATATTTCCATAACAGCCTTTCAGTATATTGTACATCAAGTGGTCTGAGAGAACTAGACCTCTGCACCTGCCCTTTGCTCATTTGTTGTCCGGCTTTAAAAAAAAAAAAAAAATCCGTCCTGTGACAAGAGACTTTGGTCACGGTCACGGCAGAGACGGAGTGTTCTTACATGATATTCTCACAGGATGTTCCAATAAAACCACTAATCAAAAAGAGTCTAAAAAAGGGTGTGACCCTTGACACAATAACACGTGCCAAAATCATTGACCCATGCCAACATATTTGCAAAGAACAGGATGGTCTCATAGAATTGCAGCTAAATAAGGTAACTGGGATCATAAATGGTGTGACTGGAATTAGTAGAGTTCAGGTTACTGTGTGAAGGGAGGGCTGCAGGGGGAGGGCTGGATTTTTATTTTTTTAAATTTATTTTTATTTTTTTTCACTTTTCCAGAAACCTGCCTACCCCAACTTTAAGCTTCTTCATCGCCACCATTTACACCTAATATTGATTTAATTTCTTATTATATTTTGGTCTCAAATCATGGAAAAAATGTATCAGACCACTCTTGTTTTCTTCATTTTCTTGTTCATTTTAATGCCTGGTACAACTAAAGATACATTTGTTTGGACAATTTTAATGATAACAACAAAAGTGGCTGATGAGAGTTTAATCTAAGAGCTGATGTCTAGACATTTTCCATGGTTTTCTTCATAATGATTTTGGTTATTATCAAGAAAACCATGTTAAATGTCTAGATATCAGCTCTTAGATTAAACTCTCATCAGCTATTGTTGTTGTTATCATTATAATTGTCCAAACAACTGTATCTTTAGTTGTACCAGGCATTAAAATGAACAAGAAAGCAAGGAGAAAACAAGGGTGGTCTGATCATTTTTTTCCATGACTGTATGTCTTTGATTTTATTTCGTGTGTGAACGTGTTTTTTTGAACGTCTCACCCTCCAGAAGAGTCGGCGCAGCGTGATGTTGCGGTGAGCGGCGGTCCTCAGCTCCTGCAGCAGCAGGTACAGACTCTCCACGCTGATCCCCTCCTGCAGGAGCTCAGAGCTCAGCTGACCAAACAGGTGAGCCGTCCGCTCCCAGCTGCACACACACACACACACACATAGACACACACAGACAGAAGCAGCAGGTCATTAATACAGATTGTGCCTCTGCTACAGCTCTGTACTGTGTTACAGCAGAGTTCTGTTACCTGATGGCAGGGAGTCTCTGTCCAGGAGAGGACTCAGAGGAGCAACTGCACCTCCTTCTGTAGAGCGGGTCTAACAACAGAGTGGACCTCTGAACACACACAAGCACAAAACACACACAAAAAACCTTTAACATCCTAATTTGAATATCTCTAGTGAAGATTACAATGCTCCGGACACGTTTTAAGGGGAGGCAAAGGGGTGATTTTTTTTAACTTTCAGATGTCACCATGAAACTTTAAACCAGTTTGTTATTAACTTTTTTGGCATCACAAGTTTTTTTAAATGTCATGTTTAGAGATACCCAAATGAGGTGTTAACTCATCAAATATGTGCTATTTTGCATTTATTTCCAGGACTTTTCAAGGACTTTCATGGTCCATTTTCAACGGTTGTAAATGGCATGTTTTAGATGAGTACATCCGGGTAGTTGAGGCAGAGCAATCGAGCGCAGAAAACGGAGGTGCTGATTGGCCGAAGAGGCGCTCTGTGTATCTGTGCTCGATTGTGAGAACTGAATGTTCAGTTCCAAACTAATAAATTCAGTTTCAAATTACAATTCAGAATCAGTTTTTCAATGCAATGATTCAAATTGAACAATACAAATTCAAATTATGTGATTGAAATGAAGTTTTCTAATGCAATTATTCAAATTAAGCAATTCAAATTCAAATATAAATAATTCAAATTCAGTTTCTGGTGGCACACATCAGCCCATAGACAACACATGTGTAAGTGCCATGGGTATATAATATATAACTATGTAATTTACTTCAGCTGTTAGGTGCTAGAAAAGCTTGAAAGCTGATATTAAAAAAAAGAGGATATTAGAAAAATACTAGACATGTATTATATTGAGATTTAAAATGAAGATTTAAGATGTGTTATTTAAATAATAAATAATGTGTCTCCGTCATCACTCACAATAATGAAGCTGTTCCATGAGCTCTGGAGGTGGAGGTAAAGTCTGGAGGTGTGTGATACGGCGTACAGATGCAGCTCCGCCTCCCTCTCCTCGCCGCTGGCCTCACAGTCTCGTCTCAACAGGCGGGACAGAACTGATCCGATCCTCCTCTGCACCTGTGACACACAATGAGCAGTCTGAGCTATTTTGCGTCCCAAATGTAGACAACAAGAGGCGTTAACTGTGGGTGTGTACCTGGCCAGAGTCCGGGAGGTTGAGTCTTTGAGCGATGGGGGACAGAGGGGAGGTGGGGGAGCCGGTGGGGGAGGAGGCTGTGGAGCGAGGCTGGGTGGGGGGCCGTGGGACCCTCAGGAGGCCCAGAGACTCCGGGTTCGGACAGGAGGCAGAACGGGTGGGCGGCAACAAGGGGACGTCCTCTGTTAGGCTGTCCCTGGGACTCCTGATGAACAGGGAACAAGATTCACCTGTTACAGTAGAACATGGGTCTCAAACTCGCGGCCCGCGGGCCAATTGCGGCCCTCGTGACGATATTTTGTGGCCCCCACCTTGATATGAAAGTTTAATGTGAGTTTATATGAATGGTACTTTACCATGTTGTGTGTGGAAGGTCCCTTTAATTACTTTTAAAAATAATTTTGTGTCTTTTTTAAAATAATTTTGTGTCTTTTTTGGTAATTCTGTGTCTTTTGGTCATTTTGTTTCTTATTTAAGTAATTTAGTTTTTTTCTGTCATTTTGTGTCTTTTTGGGTAATTTTGTGTCTTTTTAAAATAATTTTGTGTCTTTTTGGGTAATTTTGTGTCTTTTTAAAATAATTTTGTGTCTTTTTTGGTAATTCTGTGTATTTTTTTTTATCATTTTGTGTCTTTTTTGTCTTTTGGTAATTTTGTGTCTTATTTTAAAGTAAGTCAGGTTTTTTTCTGTCATTTTGTGTCTTTTTTTAGTAATTTTGTGTCTTTTTTTGGTCATTTCGATACTGCCTCCAGCGGCCCCCGGGTAATTAGAGTTTGAGTTTATTAGTTTATTTCTACACTGAGTTCTTTGTATTTTTTATTTATTAACGTTTTAAGTTTCTTTATTGTATATTTATTGTATTTATTTATTTTTTATATTTTTCCTTTTATTTATACAGATATAAGTTTTACTGAGGACATAAATGGCTTTGTTCCACTTTGGTGTCCCTTTAAGGCAGCATGCAAAATACTAGCAACAGAAACATCTAAACCTTAATAAAGTTACCATTTTAGCTGTAGATATACTTGTTTTTAACCAAGCCTTTGCATGCACATGGTGCTATTGGTGGTAGGTTAACACTACGTGTCTGCAGAATGCAATAAGCACATGACCAGTAGGGGCAGTGTAGAATAACTGAAGCTTCTGATGCAAAAACCAGCATTTCACTGCCATCACCAACATCTAAGTTTGAGTGAGCATTCATCAGAAACCTTGTGCAGATTCTCCTGTCCTAAACTGAGCATGCACAGAAAAAGGTTTCACAACCAAATAACCAACTGTAGCTGTAAGACTTCCAGAGTTACTGACAGAGAAGCAGCAGGTTGCTCAGTAATTAGGAATATAATGATCCAAACCGCTTTTATGTCCCCAAAGATTGAGCATTTCCTCTTTGAGGGTGTGAGTGTGAGGGTTTAATGACCTCCCAGGGGCGAGCTACACTCGAGCAGCAAGACAGATGAGTGTGAGACAACGTTTACATCACACACATCAGCTTTAAAGCAGTGTGGCGTTTGTTGTAACCAGGCAACAAGTCTGCGTTCAGTTAAAGTAAATGTGAGCGTACTTCCTCTCGTCCACAAACTGTTTCCTGACTGATGCACAAACACACGACACAGCTTTTTCTTAATTTTTCACATCAGTTGACTGAACAATTAGGGGGGAAAAAAGTAAAAAAAAATCCATTAATTTGCTGGTTCAGTGTCTTAACAAATATATTTTGTATTTGTCACATTTGTTTTTGATTACTTTTAATTCATTAATTATTTCGACCGTACCTAGATTGTACTCTGTGATGCAAACTCATGAAATGTTTTTTATTTTTTTATGTATATATTTTATTTATATTGTTTATTTTTATTTATAAACAACATAAATAAAATACATACATTTAAAAAAAATAATTAATTCATATTTTTTTTAAATTTATAAACAATATAAATAAAAACAAAGAACAAACTACAATGTACACATCATACATAAATTCAGTACCAGTATTTTTAAATGAGGGAGGAAAAAAAGTAATAAATTAATAACAATAGTAAGTTAAAAAGTTAAAAATGTAATTCATTGAAATACCAATAAAAAATGATAATGTAATAATTGCATAAACATTAAATAATCTAGTAAAATAAGTACTAACATATTCAAAGGTAGATTAAACAACGATAGTAAGTTAAAAATAATTTTAAATGTAATAAAATAATAAAAAATAATGTTTAATATTAATAATCAAATAAATAAGAAATAAAAAAATAAAAAAACGGTACCTAACCGTTATATAAAATAAAAATTTGGTTGGGCTCTGGGAACATTTTTGGATGTTTTTTTAAGGCATTAAAAGATAATAATCTCTAAAATACATTCTGTGGACTTTTCAGTTATTTTCTGTAACATTTGGATCTCAAACATATGAAACTTTGGTTGTTGCTTGTGTTACTTTTCTAAAGTTTCTCAGTAAATTGAGCAGCAGGTAAACTGAGGTGAGAAGCGGTCTCTCTTTATTAAATAAGTCATGAAGCTACCTGAGACTCTGAAGACGAACGTTACAGAGCCGGCAGACTGAGGCAGCTTTCACTTCACGCATTATTAAGTCCTTCCCCAACCGAAACCAGAGGACGAGATTTAAGTTTGAGGGAAATGTTTTCCAGCGACCCTCTCACCATCACGTTTACACATATATAAATGCAGGTATGCGAGCTCCTAAAGTTTAACCCTCCTCCTCTCTTGTAGCCCGGCAGACAAAAACAGCTGTAAAGGTTTTATAGTTTAAAGAGTTTGTCTGTCTCCGTGACTCCCGGACAGAATCTCTACGGCACACAGGAGTGAAAAATGCTAAATTAGACATAAAGCTTCACCCTGCTGGACAGCTGAAAGTCTTGAGTGTCGAATAATTCCTTCAGTTGTGAAAATAAATAGTGATTGATGGAAAAAAGCTCTAATTTAGTGAGGCGAGTGAGAATTTGGTCATTAGATTTAAGCAGGATTTCAAATTATTTTGTATTGAAACACCTTTAAAGTTTGCAGGAGTCGAGCGTTCGACTCTCAGACGGTTAAAAAGTAAAAGCAACCAGAGTCTCAGCTTCCTAACATGGATATCATCTGTCCAACCAGAGTGTGTGTGCGTGTAATCCTCACCTCTGTGCAGGATATCCTGTCAGGGAGAGAAAAGACACAGGAGGGTTAAAGTTACACCTAGAGGTATCAGGGGAAATAAACCGAGAAATAAAGAACACACGAGTGTCACTGCTGCTGTTTGTTACAGATTAAAGCTAAGAAAAAACAACTTCCAGAGGTTTTAAACACTGTCATTGCTCACACATCTCCTATATCTCTTTTATATTTACTTTATACTACAACAAATGAACAAATAAATGCAGAAATTAGACATTTTAAAAGCCAGTTTTTAACGGCAACAGGTGACAAGCAAACAAGTTTTAAAATGTTTGTTTTCTGAATGAAGTTCCAGACGATCAAAGTAATGCTGACTGCCGCTACTAGAACCAATACACTGATTTTGCCATGATTTATTTTTAATAAACGGATCAAAAGGATGCCGAAATAACTACATCATGATGCAGATGTGCAAAAAGTCTGATCTCATGCTTTTGTCAGGTCTGTCTGCAAGACGACAAGCAAACAACTTTTAAAATGTTTGTTTTTCTGAATGTAGTTCAGCTCAATCAGAGCTAAGCTATGTCATTTCATTAGGTAATCTGACATTTTATAACAGCTTTTTACCGTCTGAGGTGTGCGTTATCGTTGGGCAGTGGCTGGATCTGCGAGAGGGCGGGGCTGCGGGAGAAAGTCCCACCCTCCTGTCTCTCCTCAGCCAATCACGGCCCCTCGCTGCAGGCTTGTCAGTGACATAGGTGATCCGAATGTGCTGGCAGAGTTCTCGGTCCTTCCCGCTGAGAAAATCTGGGAGGTCATTGACCTGCAGACATGAAATGTAGATAAAGATCTGTGTTTAAAACGTGAAGTTGCATGTAAAACGTCTCATCACCTCACGTTTGGCATCAACCTACAGAAAATAGGCAGGTATAGGATTTGAAGTTTTAATACTGCAGCAGTTAGGTGAATAATGACTTGGAATATTAGATATTTTTTATTTATATATATATTTGTCTATTTCCCCATATATTAGATATATGTTTTTTTTCTGTAATTTTTTTACATAATATCTATTACATATTTTCTTTTCTTTTCTTTTACATATTTAGTAATTTCCGCATTTATTCATTATTTAGATTTTTTAATAATTACATCTATCAGTATTCCCTTTATATTTCGATATTTCTGTTCAGTTTTCTGTATTTTTCATTTTATGTTTTCCTTTTATTTAGTTAATTCTACGTGTATTTCTTTGTATGTTTTTTTTATCTATTATTAGTTTTCAGTTTCTTTTTATATACATATATTTCCTTATGTATTTCGATATTTTTGTTCAGTTTTCTGTATTTTTCATTTATTTATATTTTTCCTTAATTATTTCTACATTTATTTCTTTGTATCTTTCATTACAGTTTTCAGTTTCTTCATATATATATATATATATTTCCTTATTTATTTTAAGATTTTTATTTATTATAATTTACTGTATTTATTTCATATTTTTCCTTTTATTTATTCAGATATTTATATATTTTTGTCTTTTAAATTTATTTTTATATTCATCTTGTTCCTTTAATTTTGTAATTTCTACAATTATTAATTGAGATACCTTGAAAAAAAATTAATAATAATTTCAATTTTTTTCTGACCTTTTTTTGTCCTGACCTCCTATTACAATGTGGGAATTAGGCGACTGTAATGCAATAAGATTTTCCAATGAGTTTATAGCCCTGCTGTCGTTTAACACGGGCCATGATGTGAAGGTTAATGCAGTCGGATTAACTCTGTGAGGAAGGATTTAAACCTTTAACCTTTCACCTATGTGACATAATGAGGTGTTAACTAGAGACTTATTCTGTAACACACAGACTTCTCTTACATCAGAATTACGCTTCATGGACAGGAAATGGTTTTAATTTGTATATTTAATTTAATTTTCTGTTTTATTTAATCACCTAGAGCAAACACATTTTTACAATATCCAATTAACTATCTTATTAGGGCTGTTGTTTGGTCTATAAAATGTCAGAAAATAATTGAAAGTGTAGATTTCAGTGTCTTGTTTTAAGTTCATCTTTGCAGATAAGAACTAAAGAATGTCTGCCATATTTGCTTAAAGAAAACAACATGTCTCTGATTATCATTTATCCAGCAGCTGATTATAAAAAAATAGCTGATTATGTGGATAATGATTCATCTTATGAGTCAAAAACGGTCAAAGGCTGACAAAGAAAAGCATTCTTAACAGAAGATCCACCTGCTATCTTTTTGACAGCTGAGTAACTGAAAGCCAAGACATGTGGTTGAAAAAGCTCTGGAAACATCATGTAAGTGCTTAATGAAAAATGAAATGAATGTCAGTCACAGTCGTACAGCTGAATATTTTTCTGTCAATCCAGTCATTGATTTATTCATTTATTTAAGTTGTCATTACCGTTTTTAAGCAAACTGCACAAAAAAATATCTTTGACAGCTGTGTAACTGAAGGCGAAGAGATATGGTTGAAAAAGCTCCGTAAACATCCTGTCAGCATCAGGAGCATCTCAATAAATTAGAATATCATAGAAAAGTTTATTTATGTCAGTAATTCAATTCAAAAAGTGGAAATAAAACATTATACAGATCCGTTACACACAGAATGAAACATTTCATGTCCTAATTTATTTAATTTCTTCTAATTATAATGATTATGGCTTACATTTAATGAAGACCTAAAATTCAGTGTCTCAAAAAAAAGTTAATACAAAAGACCAATTTTAAAAAGTATGTTTAATATGGAAATGTTGGCCTCTGAAAAGTATGTCCATCTATATGACTCAATACTTGGTTGGGGCTGTTTGACTTGAACTACTGGAAATGGACTTTTACATGATATTCTAATTTATTGAGATGTACCTGTATGTGGATTTTGTGTTGACAACTTTATGTTAAAAAAAGTAATTGAGTTCTGGACATTTTATTGGAGACTTTTCACTGTTTTTGACATTGTTTAGATCAAATGTTTCATCTTTCAGCCAAGATTAATGAAACATTGAATGAATCTCAGTCACAGTCGTACAGCTGAATATCTTTCTGTCAATCCAGTCATCGGTTAATTCATTTATTTAAGTTGTCGTTACGGTTTTTAACCCATAAGAACCCATGGTGACACCCGTGTAACAAACACTTTACATTTTCTAGAATCTCCCATATTCAGCTTTATGCTTCACTTTAATTCATTAAGTCCCAAAGCCACACATACTCAACATCCTGGTGTGGTGGTCATGTGACAAGAAGTGACTTCTCCAAAATGTGTGTGTGACTGGAAACAGAAATGTGAAAAAGTAGCTGATTTCAAAAAGCTTATTTTTTGTTACTTGGGTAAGTTTAAACCTATTTAACAATTATAATCCATTGGGGTGTCCTGTATTGCATTTAACTTGTTCTGAACATATTTCCTGAACAAATTAAAGTCACAATTATGGTTATTTGTTTTTTATTTATTATTTATTATTATTATTCTGTTACTTAAAAACAAATCGGAAAAATAATTTGTTGTTAAATAGCACTATTAATGTCACAATTTTGATATATATTTTGTGGAGATAAAAAGAAAAAAGCAAATTTCTGTTTCTGTAAGCAGAAAATGTGTCTATTTTTTATTTTAAAATAAGGAATATCAGAAACATAAATACCATAAACGCCCAGTGTAACGTACATGTCACAGATCTTTGACATTTAGGGGTTGTATTTAAAAAAAAACAACACATCATGAATTAGTTCAATGTGTATATCCCCCATAATTTTCCTTTAAGGATTACAGGGTCTGGGTTCTTGCGGTTGTTAAGCAGATTTGACTAAAAACTGTAAAAGTTGAATGTGTTTCTGTGTTAAACTCACCAGCTCGATGTCGCGCACGCGGCTGAAGCTGAAGGCTTCGGTGAGCGTGCGCGGCGGGTACTCGGTGATGTACACGCGCTCGTCGCTCAGCACCACGTGCATGTAGACTTTATTAACGGTCTCCGAGATGACCACGCACGGCTCGTAGGCTCGGATCCGGTCGTACAACCCCCGGTCCGTGTTCCGCTTCAGGAACGAGTCCAGCTTGATGTTCCGGCGGGAGAGGAGGGCACCGGAGCCGGTCCGAGCCATGACGTCCGAGGCACCGGCGGAGCACTTAGGGTCAACTTTGTGACGTTAACCCCTACTCTGGTGCGAGGCAGGTGAGCCGGTGTCGCTTCCCATCCGTTAATGTTCAACTTCACGTAGATTCAAACTGCCGGTGCCGGTGCTCCTCCCGTTAACGTTACCCTTAAACTGACTGAGCAGGTAAACCAACCGCCGCTGTGTCGCTCTCTGGTTGCGCGCACAGCTCTCTGATTGGTCCGCGCAAAGAGCAGCAACGCTGCTGATTGGCTAGAAGCTAAAGCGTTCTATTTCCATGATTATTTAAGATTGAGAATGTTTTAGCATGAATTCGCTGTTTATTTATTTTATTTATATGGAGTACGTAAAAGAAACATAAATACATTTATTATTAAAAATAAATAAATATAACCATTAACTGAAAACATAGACTTAAGTATTTTAATTCGTTTCTATATTTTTGTTTTTTTTGTATTCCTCTTAATTCCCCTATTTACTTTCCTGTGTAATTTTCTTTTTTTATTGAGTATCTTTTTTTTATATTTATGTATTTAACTATTTTTTAACTGATCAAAAAAAGAAGAAATAATCTGCAGTGTAGTTATTGCTTTTTATATTTTTAAATGTAGTTATTACTTTTTATATTCATACATTTATACAATTTAATGATCAAGCATTTGACAGAAATGAGAGCTGATGGTGTGCTTTGACTCCAGTCTTGAAGGCTGATTAAATGGATAAATAAATAAAATCATTATGCCTAAAATATTAGTAAAAATAAATACACTACAGGCCAAAAGTTTGGAAGCAACTTAAGTTTTCTGTTCACAATGGCTTTCTTAAAAACCAGTATGGATTTTTGGGATTTTTCGATGTGTTTACTATATGATCATACTTTACCTTTATTGAATTGAACTATTTTCCTCAATTTACCTTTAGGTATACATTGATGTTACCAGACCATTGCTGAATAAATTTTAACAAAAGAAAAGAAGGGCTTAGTTTTAGGGTTGAGAAGATTTGGAAGAGTCACAACTTCAGTGCAAAAGTAAAAAAAACAAATCAGCTTGCATTATTCGCTTTAGCTCTTTAGCTTTTGAGAGTTTGGATACAAAAATCCCAATAAATCTCAACTGTGTCATATCACTGGCAAACTACCACATAAATGGCTAAAATTGAAGCAGCTGAGTAAAGAAACAAGAGTTCAGATTTATACATTAAGGAAAGAAGGATACACAAAGTCTAAGCAATAAAAACCCAAAGACCTGATAATTATAGTAAAAATGTGTTCTAATAAGTGACTCTTTGTATAATAATCACATTTATTTTGTTGCAAAGTATAGCAATGAAACTATGATCTTTTTTTGTACAAATTTGATCTTGCTTCCAAACTTTTGGCCTGTAGTGTATAGGCATTTATTGACAAAATAGTTACTTTGATATAAATACTTTAATTTGCCTAGCTATTTATTCCCCATTGTGTTAATCCCCCAATTTATTTATATTTCTTTTGTAATTTTCTTTTAAATTCTATAAGTGCTGTAAGCCACCAGATGTCACTGTTTGCCATATAAATATAATAGGATTCATTCTATTTCAAGGGTGTTTGCTGTGTTTAAGCAGAGAAGTCTAAATTTCAGTAAATATTTTTCAGCAGAAATAGAAAGAAAGCTCCGAAGCCCAAAGGATTCAACCTCAAATACTCAGATGCAGTCTTGGAAATGTTAAAAATTGAAAATACATTCACATGTGTAAGAGAAACCTGCAAATGCAGTTGTTTTGATAATAAAAATGTTTTTCCAGTTGAATTGCATTTGTTGTTCCCACTTTGAATAAAAAATTGGGTCTTTGTAACAGCACTTCTACAAAAAAATATGTTGTATAAATAAAGTTAAGATGAGTGTTGTTGCAGCTTCTGGAGGTTACCACTAGAGGGCGGTAGCCACTAGATTACCTACTGTGCTTTTACTAACCTTACCCTCAGATATAGAAGGTAAAGATACTTAAATTCAAATGTTTATTACAGTTGAATAGAAGATAATAAATAAATATGTTGCTATGAGACACTTTGGCTTGATAACCCTTGAAAAATGTTGAAAATGAAAATGTGATGCTGTCTTCATCCTTCTTTTCTGCCTCATCTTCCTCTCTCTCTCTTTCACAGTCACACACACACATACACACACACACACACACACAGAGGCGGTGGCTGCAGCTTTGAAGGGATGCTTTGTAAATGGGTGCAGAGATGAACGCTGGGTTGTTTTGCAGACCCAAACACACAAACACACACACAAACACACACACACACACACACACACACACACACACATCACGACCGAGATGAAGGCAGTGTTGTTTTACTGGGGAACACACTCAGTCTTTTATCCGGCTCAGTTAGAAGACTGAGACACTATAGACACACAAACATGACTCAAACTAATCTGCAGGATGAAGCTGCAGATATTAGGTCTGATATATTAAAATTATCTCATAGCAGAACCCCAAAATTCAATCTGTTCTATGTATACAAAGTCATCCTGTTGAGTTTTTTTCTCTCTTACTCTCAGTGAGCAAAATGTGAACTTTGACACACATAAAAATAACAGAAAGACAAAGAATATGATATGGATATGTGGATATTTATGATTGTGGTGCAATGCAAAAATAGTGCAGTTTACCTTTATAATATGAGGTTAAAATGTGTGCATGTGTTATAATAAGAGTACAGAATAAATATAGTGCAGAACTGTTCTATAAAAACACATCAGACCCATATAGACTACAACAGATGTCAGAAAACTTGGATGTTTTGACTTTAAAGCTGTCAGTGTTTGGAGTTATTTTGCTCCCTCGGCTGCGGTTCTGGTCAGCTGAGTCGCACTGTAATGCTTCATCATCTTCATCTTCATCATCATCATTATCATGGTGTGTTTGTGTGCAGCTGCAAACAAAAGTCGTGGGCTGACCGGTCACACTGTCGTCTTTGTTCTGCAGTAGAAGAAAAACAGTCACATTTCCACCAAAGAGAGAGAGAGAATATAGCCACACACACACACACACACACACACACACACACACACACACACACACACACACACAAACACTGGTTAGGGTTGGCGGTGACCTTTATGGCATTTTGAAGGCTGGTCATGAGGTCTAAAAGTTCAGATTCTAAAAATGTAGCTGCACTTTTTCTGCCAAATTCATGAATTTGGTGTCAGACAGGAGAAGCCTCTGAAACAGCACATGATCCAATATTCAACCCAAATTAACATATAGTCTTTACCTTCTTTAAATTTTTGTAACAATTTTAATTGCTTCTTTGTTATTGATTCTGCTCTCAGCTACATTATACTTGTCTTTGTTGTTGTATGAATGGTGGGCTGTGTTTAATGTGTCATTTTTGCTATTTTTTTAAAATTTGCATGCATTAATACATCCGGATATATGAAATAATGACTGAATTCCTTTAAAATAATAAATTCAAATAATATTTTGGTGGGTATTTTATTTTAATTGTAAAATATAATGTAAAAAATAATACAGAGGTGTGAATGAAGTACCTTTAATGAAATATATATCTGATATTGGAGTTTATCATTAGTTATTTATCATTAGTTATTAGTTGTGTCTGTCATGCTAAACATATGGCACCAAAGGACACACACTGCTATTTATTAAGCATTAAAAAAACATTACAGCATGCATTAATACACTTGAAAATATTAAATAATTGGTCACAAAAAAACTAAACTGACTTAAGTCTTTATAAAAAAGTTCATTTATTATTTTTATTATTATTATTATCATCATCATCATCATCACCATAATAATACGGTATTTTAGAATTATTTCAGCATGCATCCTCCAGAAACATTTTTAATTAATAAATCTGTATATTTTATAACAATTGGTCATGAAAACCTTGTCTTTAAAAATAAATAATACTCATATTTTATCAATATTAATTTGGTATTTAAAATGCTTAATTTTAGTAAGTAAGTGAGTAAGCAAAACAATCAAATTAAAAAAAAAAAAAAAAAATCAGTGGTATGAGTTTTGTACCTTTAATCAAATATTTTACTTTATAATCCTCTACATGTATTATTTAATTATTATATAGCCTAGTCTACTCTATATAGATTTTTTGTATGTTTGTGATTTTATGATGTAAAGTGTAGTTTGTTTCCTGTCTTTCTGTCACAACTGTTCTTTTATAAGCAACCATTTTCACACACAGGACATGTGTTAAGCTGTACAAAAGAAAGAAGGGCTAGACAGAAAGAAAAATAGATAAATTACGACAGAAATGTCTCTATCCCAGCTGGTGTTTAGCAGTTGATCGTGTCTGTTTCCTCCCAACAGAGCAGGCGCGTCAACACAACAGAGCGACATCTGTTGAGCTCCGACAGTTGACGGAAATCACCGAACGGAGCCGAACGCGACAAATCCGAACCGAGCACCTAAAAAACGGACAACCAGCGACAGATATCCCGTTATTCGACCGTTTGATATCAAGCTAACACCGTGAAAACACTCCGCAGGGATGTCGGCTCTGAGCAACTGGGAGCTGTGCGTCAAATATGCCCTTTTCATCTTTAATTTCGTCTTTTGGGTAAGTTAAAAAAATGTAAAATATATTAGTGATAAAGTCAGCAGAGTAAACAAGTGCGTATTATTGCTATATATTGATAATTCTGCTCATATCATCAGTGGTAAAATGTAACTAAATATATTTATTCAAGTAATTTTCATGTGCTTGTACTATACTTGAGTATTTTTATTTTATATTAGCTCTACTAGACAACATATTGAAGGGAAATACTTGATTATTAGATAGCTGTAGCAACTTTGGGTATTAAGGTTACTAATACAGAATATAATTCAGTTAATAAATTGTGATTTATTGTTAATATTGCATGAACTACCATCTATTACTTTATAGCCTAACATTAGGGAGCCCCACCTTTACCAGACACAACATTAAAGTGAT
Organism: Centropristis striata; assembly: GCF_030273125.1. Lineage (NCBI taxonomy): Eukaryota > Metazoa > Chordata > Actinopteri > Perciformes > Serranidae > Centropristis > Centropristis striata. The sequence goes on along the minus strand of NC_081538.1, from coordinate 25,589,941 downwards.
GGGCCCCTTAAAGCATCAATAAATTAAATCCAGTAATATAATGAGGTTTAATAAAAAAAAAAACAAGTCTAATCACTTAAAATTGATCATGTTTTTATGTAAAATAAAGTAAAATGGAGTAAAAAGTACAATATTTGCCTCTAAAATGTAGTGCAGTAGAAGTATAAAGTAACAAAAAAATAATAATTAAAGTTAAATATACCTAAAGTACCCAAAGTACTCATTATACAGAATGGCCCATTTTAAAAGAATTTATGATATATTGGATTATAATAAATGAAGCATTATTAAAAATGTAGAATGTGATTCTAATGTACACTTTTTGTCAAACTGACACTTTCGTTCATGCATTTCCTGCAAAGAACAGGGTAAAAAGATCATGGATGCATTAGAGAAAGGGAGCGAGATCGATGGTAAATCTGGATTCTGAAGGAAAACCATAAACTGTATAAAATATGGATTTAGTCTCTGTGATGTTGGTTGGTTTCTGAAGAGCCAAAATGAAGCTCAACCTGGGTGGCTCCTTCCACCACCATGTTGGCACTAGTGTTGACTCCTATGAATTGGATTAAAATAATGCAAAAATTGGCGGAGAGATGGATCGTGGGTGAGATAAGGTGGGCCGAAGCAGCCGCACCCTTAATTACGCATTAATTTAGGCCTTAATACAATTTAAATGGGTGAATTATATAATAGTGTCCTGCTCCTCTCTCAAGTCAAAGCAGAGGTGGTCTTCTCTGGTTATCTGTGCAGACATTTTCAAAATAAGTACCAGGAAATGCCATTTCCTGTATGATGAAGCTGAGCTGCATGAGCCTACATGACTGACAACATGCAGCTGTAAATAAACGGAAACAGAGGAGACAACACAAGTATCGGATCAGTTCTGTATAACTGAAAATTGCTGAATGATGAGCAATAAAGTGGATTAGGTGCACTGGAGACCTGTTGAGCAGAGCAGAAACTGACACTCTGTAGAGTCACACCAGCTCTGGGGTTCACACCTTTTTTTTTTCTTGGTGTGAGACGTTTGCAAAAGTGCAAACATAGACTTTTAAAAGTGCATCATTGACACCAAAGCTGAGATATCTACCTGTGATTAGATCACCTCAGACATGTGTTGTCTATTTACACACCAGGGTGATGAGAGGAACCATCTTTGGGGGAAATGTATTTAACCCTCTGAAATCTTGCGCTATTATGTCCATTAAAAATCTCTTAAAAGATCTTTACCATGCCATGTTGGTATCAGTTTTTTCAGCGCAACCTCACCTATATGTCCATGAAATGTACATGTTGCAAATATGAAAATATATGCAAATATAACATATAACAGGTAAAATGAGGATAATATCCTGTTCTATATTTTATACTAAATATATTTGACATTATCTCTGGTTTTACTTAGCCAAATATCTTTTTTTTTTTTTATCTGGCATGGAGTTTCAAGCCAGAACTTTAGAGGGAAGCTGATGGCTAGACTCGACGTTGCTTCATGTTTATGTCTTCACGTCATGAAGAAGTCATGTGCAGGTTGTTTCATGGACTCCAGAGGGTTAATGTGTCCTTTTTTTAAATTCTGGCCCATTTCTTATCTGCTAACATGGAGTGGCGAACTTTGTGACCTTTTTGACCATTACTGCAGTCAGCCACTAGGGGGCGATTGAGATGTTTCGGTTTCACTTTTAGCAGAGCTGTCATGCTGTCCAGCTTTATATAAATGACTCCACTACAAGTAAAAGTCCTGCATTCAAAACTTAATTAAGTAAAAGTACAAAAGTATCAGCATCGAAATGTACTTAAAGTATCAAAAGTACACATTATGCAGAATGGCCCCTCTCAGATTGTTTTATATATACTAATTATATTATTATTATTGATGCATTTATGTAAGCAGCAGTTTTTTTTTGTAAAGATAAGGCTCCGGGGGCGATTGAGATGTTTCGGCTTCACTTTTAGCTGAGCTGTCATGCTGTCCAGCTTTATATACAGTCATTGTTTTATTAACTGTAGTATATTTTATGTTACAAGTGGTATATTTTATGTAACTTTTAATGTAAGTGTTCTGCTTTACTAAAGAAGCCTCCAGTCTGACCTTTTGTTCAGAACAGAACTGTAAAAACTGGTTTAAACCAGAATAACGTACTGTAAAGATCTGGGAGTTGTCACACAGTAGAGGCGTTGGAATTTGAATATTAACAAGTATAGGTTGAATTCCTTTTAAGGTTAAAAAGTAGACTTAGCAGCGTGCTCGTTCCTGGGAAAACATGCCCATGCGTTGGGTGTGGGATGTTACAAACAGGATTGTTTAAATCGGGTCTCAAACTCAAATTACCTGGGGGCCGCTGGAGGCAGTATCAAAATGAGTAAAAAAAGACACAAAATGACTACAAAAAAAATACACAAAATTACAGAAAAAACACTAAATTACTTTAAAAAGACACAAAATGAAAAAAAAACACGAAATGACCAAAAAAAGACGGAAAATGACAGAAAAAACTAAATTACTTGAAAAAAGAAACAAAATGACCAAAGAAAGCACAGAATTACCAAAAAAGACACAAAATTATTTTAAAAAGACAAAAATGACCCAAAAAAGACACAAAATTATTAAAAAAAGACACAAAATTATTTAAAAAAGACACAAAATTACCAAAAAAAGACACAGAATTAACAAAATAGACACAAAAGTATAAAAAAAAAGACACAAAATTACAAAACCACACACAACACAGTAAAGTGCCATTCATATATTAAACTTTCATATCAAGGTGAGGGCCACAAAATATTGTTTTGGCGAGTTTGAGAGAACACAGACTTCATTGGACTCGGGGCCACCTTTTTTTCAGCAGCCTTGAAATTGACAAAGTTCTCCTCCGCTTAACCTAAACAGTGTATTCTGATGTTTGATAATAAAGAAAACTAAAAGTAACTTTGACTTGATCTTTAATCCACTTTTCTCACTCAGAGAGGTAGTAATTTTACACTACATAACATAATTTTCATAATGATACTGTCGAAGAAAAAAGTATTAAAGCATGCCGGCTCACTGGGGAACTTGGAGACACAGAGCGGATCTGAGCCAGTAAGCTAATCATTTCAGCAGTTTTATAATAAACTAAAGCTGTTGTTAAGAAGAAGTGAAAATGGGAAGTAGTACAAATAAAAACAAAAAGACAGGTGGGGCATTTGCATTCAAGGCACGAAAGACACACAATTGACATATGATCAAGAAGCAAGTCCATCTATGTATATTTATCACAGGTTCAAGTTATATATTGTTGAAAAAGCGACAAAGCCAGTGGAGGACTGGAAGCCGTTATGTGTTATTATAGATTTAATTACGCTGCAAGTTATAAAAAATACTGAAAATTAATTAACATCACAAAATATAAAATATTATTCTGCATAATCATTACTTTTACCTTTGGTACTTTAAGTATGTTTTGGTTCTAATGCGTTTGCTTTAATTTTACTTAAGTAAAGTTTAGAATTCAGGACTTTTACTTGTAAGGAAAGTTTAGAAAGTAGAGTATTTCTACCCTGTGGAGTGCAAAAGTAATTAAAAGTATATACAAAACAGTGCATAATTTGAGCAAAGTAATGGAAAACATTGCACATTATATTTCAGGGTATGAATTAATTAAGTAATGGAATACATTGTATAACTAACACTATAGTCTTTGTGAACATTTTTTTTTAGAATAGAATATTTTTATTATCATTGTCACATGTACAACGAAATTAAGTGCATTCCTTGCCACTGCTAGAATTAATATACAGGTGCATCTCAATAAATTAGAATATCATAGAAAAGTTTATTTATGTCATTAATTCAATTCATAAAGTGGAAATAACACATTATATAGATCCATTACACACAGAGAATGAAACATTTCATGTCTTAATTTATTTAATTTCTTCTAATTATAATGATTATTGAATGAAGTCCTAAAATTCAGTGTCTCAATAAAATGAATATTACAAAAGACAAATTTTAAAAAGTATGTTTAATATGGAAATATTGGCCTCTGAAAAGTATGTCCATCTATATGACTCAATACTTGGTTGGGGCTATTTGACTTGAACTACTGGAAATGGACTTTTACATCATATTCTAATGTATTGAAGCACCTGCAAATAAATCAAAGCGAAAATTAATAAATCGTAGAAATATAAAAAACAGGAGAAAAATTTTAACAGCAACAAACAAACATAAACAAAGAAAAGAACATATCAAACAACTATTACAACAATTACATTTGCACAAGTCCTCATGGCATTATTTAAGTCCTTGACGGCTGATGGGTAAAAAAAATAGTTTTTGAGTCTTTTTGGGCTTTGCAATAGTTCAGAAAAAAATGCAGATAAATCCCAACAGGTGGCGTGATTGAGGCCAGTCTGTCATGAAAACACAGAAGTTGTGAGATTTCTGCTTCTTGACTCCTTCTCGTGTTATTGGCACTTTCTACTTTGGTCCACCCTTTTTTTCTTTTAAAGCTTCTGTCCTCCTCTTTTGTCTCGAGCTCACCTTCTTCTTCTTATTTCACTCCTCTTTGTGTCTCCGTCCCTGTCCAGCTGTCCCTTCTCGCTTCTCTCTTTATCTCCTGATCTTTAAAACGTTTTTTTGACACAGAGATCCCGTCTGGAGACAAACACAAAATGTACCAGGTAGCAGCGTGGACAGTGGCATACTTGTCAAACAAAATAGATGATGGCAGAGAGAGAGAAAGAGAGAGAGAGAAGGAAGGAGAAAGAGAGAGAGAGAGAGAGATGAGGAGAGGCTTTAGCAGCTTGGAGACAAAGCTGGTGTTGTTGGTTTCACTGGGTCTACTGGGAGAGGAGAGCAGCTCCAGTTACCTCAGCAAACAGCACAGAGCCTCAGTCCCAGGAGGGCTGTGTGTGTGTGTGTGTGTGTGTGTGTGTGTGTGTGTGTGTGTGTGTGTGTGTGTGTGTGTGTGTGTGTGTGTGTGTTACACCTGTTCAGCTTCAGTTCTCTTCATCCACATTATTTTCTGCTTCTTGTTTGGTTTTACATTATTCAAAAGGAAGCAGAATATTGTTTTTTATTGAACCAGTTTCTCTTAATTTATAATCTGTGAATTGCTATTCATTCATTCATTCATTCATTCATTCATTCATTCATTCATTCATTCATTCATTCCAGTTCATTAATGTGTTTTCCTCTGTTGATGTTTGTTTTTGCTATCCTCACTATGCCAGTCTCTCGGTGTCTGTTCCCACAGATTTCCCAGAAACGTAGTCATCAATTTAGATAATTGAGTAATTGTTGATGTCATTTAAAAACATCCAAATTATTCACTGTCACTGGCCCTTAAAATGTGAGGATTTGCTCCTTTCCTCTATTTTATATTATTGTAGATGAATATTGATAATAATATTTTAAGTTTTTAAACGTTTGTCAGTTGTTTCAGCCTCTGGAGAATTTTGATTTTATTTTTTTCTATTTTTTTAAAGCATTTTTAGACTAACATAAGTGAGTTATTGTAAAAAAATAAAAAAAAACATATAAAAAAATGTTTATCATAATATTTATATACTGATATTATTATAATTTCATTTTTAAAAAATCAACATTTCAATAAGTTTATATTATGAAGAAAATGTAATTGTCTTCAGTAACAAGTACAATGTTTTATTAGATTATTTTATTATTATAACAATATTGTTGAAAAGAAGACATATCATGACAAAATGTATCAGTACATATTGATACACCTATATTACTTTTAAAATTATTTTTATATATCTAAAAAAAAAAACAAGAACAACAAAACAAGAGAAACCTCCTCAAAAATGATCTTTTATTATATTATTTTATTATAATTCGCCAAAATAAAGATCAAAAACAAGACTGTTAAAAAAGAAAAAAATATAACAAATGTAAAATCTTCTCAAAAATATAAAAAACATTTTTATTTAATTAAATAAAAATAGTAATAACTATTTGTTGAACCAATATGAATGCCATAATAAATATAGATGTATAATAAACCAAAAACAAGATATTATAAAGTTGTGTTTTGGTTAATTTAACTTTAAATGTGAAGTGTTTCCAGCTTTCCAATTACAAACTAATCCCTTCATTTCATGATTTTATCACAAAATATACTGTAAAAAAAAATCTATTTAATTTACGGTAAAATTCCGGCAGCTGTGGTTGCCAGAACTTCACTGTAAAAATTACAGTGAGCGTATGTAAATGTAAGTATCAGCAAAAGTTGTAATTTATACTGGATAATCCCATTACTTTTTGGATAATTGTTTCATCGTGGTATTTCTCCATTACTTTGACATGAAAATTTTATATTTTTACAGCAAAACTGTGTGTTTTTATAGTTTATGACAGTAGAATTTAAAGTTTTATGCTATTCTTTGATTTACAGTAATTAAAACTATCTACTACGGTGATGTACAATGTTTAATTTTACGACCTATTTCTAATGCAATTTGACAGTGTTTTACTGTCATTTCTACAAACATTTTTTACAGTGTAGATCAGTAGTTCTCTGGCTTTTATCCTTTGTACTCAGCCTAATAAAGCTGTTTGTTAATTACATTCAGCTGCTCTGATTTACTCCTCAGACATGAATCACTCCCCCACCTCCTCTCTCCACCAGCTCCTCCCCCTCACTTCCTAAATACACCCAGGTGAGCCATGCAAGGGTGTGGTTCACAGAAAAATCTTCTTCTTTTCACTCTGTGTCCTGTTTCTTCCTCCCACCGAAGCAGACGGTTTAACTCCTGAACAGAGGACTTTTCTTCTTTAAAAAAAGCATCTAAATCTCGAGCTGGGAGCCATGGGGGCGCTTCAGTGTATCAAATACTTGGTGTTTGTGTTCAACTTTCTCTTCTGGGTACGTAGTATCACTTACACAATGTTACCTGTGGTTGATACATGAGACTCTTGTAGTAAACTGGTTCTCAAAGGAATTTGGTTGCTTTCTTTCAGGTTGAAACAGGTTTTTAGTGATTTCCAAAAGGGGAAATAACTGAAAATAACTTTTAAATGCTTCAGTTTTAGGATTATGATGTTTTTACTTCTCCTTTTTAGCTAAATGAAATGAAAATATAACTTAAGCTCAAAATCACTGAGTTTAGAGCTACAAACTTTTTTCTACTAGAAAACAATGCTAAAATACTTCAGTTGTATTAATGAATCAAATCCTTATGATAATTAGGTGGCAGTTTGTTAAATAAATTCACCTGCTGTGTTCTGAGGCACATTGTGCACGCAGGAAATTGTCTGACTGTGAAACTTGAGGTGCACTCTAATGAAACAATGCCTGAGCATGAGATTAAAACACGTGGTTCTGCTGGTGGCGTTACAAAACAGTTTTCTACAAAATTCAATTTATGTTGAAAGTGGAATCAGCTGTGTTTTGGTCAGTATTCTCTGATTTGAGTGAAGTATTTTAGAAATGCATACTTAGTCATTTGACTGGGTAGTCACACAAACTCTTTCTATTCAGATTTGACGATGTATATAAAGAAACAATGACTCAACAGTTATTGAAATCATTTATCAAGCATTAGTGCTAAATGTTCCCACTTCCCAAATGTGATGAAATTAAATCTCTTTTAGTTATTGGACTGTAATCTGAGCACAAAAAAACAAGTTAGGCTCTGGTAAATTTTCACACATTTTATAGACTATTCCATCAATTTAACAGTTAACTAGCAACCTTATTTTTTTAAATCTTGATTGGATGATATTTTGAGCACAGTACAATTTTTTTTTGGCATGATGTTTCTGGTTCATTGTGATGATTATTTCCAGTATAGTTCGTTGGGATATTTTCATTTGGTGGGATGATTTTAACAGTGCAGTTTCTTGGAAAAACTTTTCCACTAGAGTTTGTAGGAATAACTTTTCCAGTACTATTTATTGGAATAACTTTTCCACTAGAGTTTGTCGGAATAACTTTTCCACTAGAGTTTGTCGGAATAACTTTTCCACCAGAGTTTGTCGGAATAACTTTTCCACCAGAGTTTGTCGGAATAACTTTTCCACCAGAGTTTGTCGGAATAACTTTTCCACCAGAGTTTGTCGGAATAACTTTTCCACCAGAGTTTGTCGGAATAACTTTTCCACCAGAGTTTGTCGGAATAACTTTTCCACCAGAGTTTGTCGGAATAACTTTTCCACCAGAGTTTGTCGGAATAACTTTTCCACCAGAGTTTGTCGGAATAACTTTTCCACCAGAGTTTGTCGGAATAACTTTTCCACTAGAGTTTGTCGGAATAACTTTTCCACTAGAGTTTGTCGGGATAACTTTTCCACTAGAGTTTGTCGGGATAACTTTTCCACTAGAGTTTGTCGGGATAACTTTTCCACTAGAGTTTGTCGGGATAACTTTTCCACTAGAGTTTGTCGGGATAACTTTTCCAACACAGTTTGTCGGGATAACTTTTCCAACACAGTTTGTCGGGATAACTTTTCCAACACAGTTTGTCGGGATAACTTTTCCAACACAGTTTGTCGGGATAACTTTTCCAACACAGTTTGTCGGGATAACTTTTCCAACACAGTTTGTCGGGATAACTTTTCCAACACAGTTTGTCGGGATAACTTTTCCAACACAGTTTGTCGGGATAACTTTTCCAACACAGTTTGTCGGGATAACTTTTCCAACACAGTTTGTCGGGATAACTTTTCCAACACAGTTTGTCGGGATAACTTTTCCAACACAGATTATGAACATCCAATTGTATTCAGTTAAAGGTGCGTCCCATCCTGAAGTTTTTGGTGTTGCTGTTTTAACCAAGATTGAATGTTAATTTATGTTTATATTAAGGGAAGATTAGTTGTTCCGGAAGAGGCTTTCCCACCAAATCCTAACTCTACAACCTTAGTGCAAGTGTCAGTCTCTAACACAGGTGAGTTAATCAGTGACAGGATTATCCGAGCCCCTTCATTGTTTCCTCGAGTTTCACATTCCAGTTTTGTTGTTGTCCTGCATGAACGTCTCTGCAGCGAAAGTCAGATCTTATAAGATAACGTTTAGGGTTTGACTTCCGCTTGGGGAAGAGATATTTAACTGTTTGTGTATATCACACAGAGATTTACCCCCAAATATCCACAACGTCTGCTGTGTTATTACTGTGATGACCTGTTTACAGTTGTTTACAGTGGGAGAACACACACACACACACACACACACACACACTGTTAGTCTGTGTTTAATGACTGTTTTGACCGTCTGCAGTTCCAGCGTGTAATGATGGGAGATGCAGCTCTGGGTGGACAAATGAGACTACAACTGAAGGAGCAGTCTGATTTAGAGAGAAGCATAAATATCAGATTAGATTGGTTTATTTATTGGCTCAATACTGCAAACAAATTGAGCTCCTTGTTCCCATTTCTAAAAGACTACATTTCCCACAATCCACATTGTCTTTACACAAAATATAATTGCTTTTGTGTTGAAACATGATGCAGATTTACTGCTATTTCTTATTGTGTTTTAAGGCTATGGGCCTTTGTTGTGGCCTGTAAAAGCTGCCAAACATCTGAGCAGTAATTCATTTCTCTGCTGTGCTTGAGTTTGCACTGTGAATTGTGCTGCAGAGGGCTTTATGTGGTTAATGAGAGCTAAAATGAACCTTGAGGGAAATAAATGTTTCTCTCAGGATGCTCAAGATGCACAAACAACCCAACTCTCCTGAGAGCATTTACTGCACATTAACACCAATATTTCCACTCATCATTCAGGACACTCACATTTCCTGTTCTTTTCCTGTCTGTTTTTATCTTCAAATTGGAGAGCGCATGAAGAAAAAAAAATGATATCATCTGCTAAACTAATCTGCTGTCCAGGGCTCTAGTCAAGGCCGTAGTCTGTGCAAAATACCGCTCAAAAAATAGATTTTTCTGGTCACATTTGACAGAATAAATCGGTGCAATTCTCCAAAATATGGCATTGTGCATATTGTGTGGGAATAAACATTTTTACCAACAAGAAAAGCAGGTCACCTTAGCAAGTTTAAGTTACTTTTTTCAGTCAGTTTTACAAAGATTAATGTTTCAAGAGGAAATTATTTGTTCGATTTATGTTGGGAGAACAGTTACATTTATGATGATGCTAACAAAAAGCTGAGTACTGTGATGTAAAGTTGCTGCTGCTGGTTTTACGGACCTGTAAGAATGAGGATTTTCTGCTGGTAAAGGACAAAAGAGACTGATTGTTTCTGGTGTTGACTCTCTTTGCTGAGATGGAAGTTTCGGGCATTTCTGTTGACATTTTTTCTTGTTATCTCATAATTCAACCAGCACATCACACACATGACTCATGCAGTACTCTCTCAAAGTCTGAGGGTCTCTTAACCCTCTGGAGTCCATGAAAGCGCCGGAGCACGACTTCTTCATGACGACACAAAACGAAGCAGCTGCTGTCAGCTGCTCTCTAAAGTTGTGGCTTTTCCAATTTTCATGTCCAATTTAATGCATCAACCCTTTTTTAGCAAAGGTAAAAAAAAACGTGCGTTTTAACATGATTTTACTTTTTTTTTGCAGAGATTTTTCTAGTTTAGCTTTGTGCATTTAGCATTTGTAATGCAAACGTTTCGGAGTCGGAGTTTTTTGTAATTTTTGTGTGATTTTTGTATTTTTATGTTTTTGTGTGTTTTTTTGTGTTCAAAATGTTGATCCAGTAAGTCAAAATTAAAAAAAATAATCGGGTCATATAGGTGAGGTTGTCTTGAAAACAATGATACCAACACGTCATGGTAAAGATTTTTAAGTGGTTTATACAGGCAGAATGAAAAGGAGCCCAAAACCGACAAAATAGCCTCCAAAGGGTTAAGTAATGTGAATGCTTAGACTTTTAAGGATTAATTTCAGAGTCCCATTTTAATCAGATTCCTTTTCTTTTCTGATACGTTTTGATAGAGTTGACTTTGTAAAGCTGAGGTGTTAGTAAAAATGGTGCAACTGAACAAAGTTTATACAGTCAGTTATTGCAACAGACTGCTTTGTACTGTGTGTTAATCTCAGGTGCTGTACAGCGTCTATATATACACTAAATGCATTTTAAACCCTCTTGAATGTACATATATTGTGAGTGGAGTGTATTGTAAATACAGCGAACACATTCATGCTAAAGATCACCCAAACTTGAACAAACATAATCCAGAGTTGAGTTTCAGCTGGAGGCTCAGTTTGAAGGTTTTAATAGATGCTGAGGTGTGTCTGTGGAGCTGTGACTACATTATGACAGAGTTTAGTCAGGGTTTATTCCATAAGCTGCTGTGCTGACAGATGTGTCAGGTGTGGTGGTGAATAACTTTTAATTAGGGTAGTTAATTGGACAAGAAAGATTTAGTTGGATTTAAGTTGTGACTCAGTGAGTTTTAAATGTAGCTGCCAGAGGCCATACTTCGTCTGTGTCTGGATAATATTTCATCACACATAAGTTATTTTAAACCAAACCCTTTAACTAAACTAAACCAACTATAGTTTTGTTGGCTCAACATAACCAAGTAGTTATGTGTCACATTTAAAGACGTGTTTAAAACAGAAACCGTGTGACTGTTTTACAACCGTAAATACATAAAATTACATTGTAGGATATCATACGAAACATGTATCGGAACAGACTAAACCTTACAACCTTTTTATTATTCTTTTTTTTCTTATTTTTTATTATTTCAAGTCCGTTTCTGGAAAAGTCAGTTTGGTTTACTGCTCCATGAGGCTGGACTTGAGGGGTGATTGTTTAAAACATTAATTTGGGTTCAAAATACATTGACCATAGTTGTGAATTCATACAAAATGTAACATGTTTTCTCAGCAGTGTAATCTTTAGATTGTGTAGTATATTTTATGCTACAAGTGGTATATTTTATGTTACTTTTAGAGTTCTGCTTTACTAAAAGAAGCCTCCAGTCTGACCTTTTGTTCAGAACAGAACTGTAACAACTGGTTTAAACCAGAATAACGTACTGTAAGATATGGGAGATGTCAGACAGTAGAAGCGTTGGAATTTGAATATTAACAAATAGGTTGTATCCTTTTTAAGGTTAAAAGGTAGACTTGCGTCTGCGTTGCGTATGGGCTGGAACATTCAAATTAAATGATCTTGCACACAGACAGAAAAGCCAGAGAGAATAAGGTCTGTTATTGGAGGGACACCTTTTTTAAGAAGCCTTTGAGATTGGACAAAGTTCTCCTCCGCTGCACCTAGGCAGTGTATTCTGATGTTTTATAATAAAGAAAACTAAAAGGAACTTCGACCTGGTCTTTAATCCACCTTTCTCACTCAGAGAGGTAGCAAATTTACACTTATTGTACTTGATGTTATCAGACCATGTAACAGGACTTTGTGTGTGTGTGTTTTGCCAAAATGGCCCTTGGAAGACTTTCTGGACAACCTGGTCTCACAGGAATCTGTGAAATAGCCACGGATTTGCTTAACTCAAAATCCGTGGAATAGCCACGGAATCACTCACATTTCCATGAAACTGACACGTCATATCCCGTGGCTATTCCTTGGATATTTTTTCATTTTGGTTTGTGTCAAAGTCACGTGACTTTCAAGGTTCTGGCGGTCAGAACAAAAAACATGGCGGACAGTTCTTGTGAAAAAAAAATCAATATTTTGACTTAGTTTCTGCATAAAAATGGATTTTGATTACATTTCTAGCAAGAAATGTTTTATTTTCTAACTATTCACTCAGCGGATGTACATTATCACTTTGTCGGGAAGATCTCGCCAGAAAAAGACGATCCGCTGTGTTTTATTTTGAAATCTCCCTGATCCTCTGTGTATTTAACGGAACAAACCTTCGCCCATTACATGCCTTGTGTCTGAGGTTGATTTGCTGATCAACATATTATTCTGTTGCAGCGGGAGACACTGATGTTGACAAAGTGACGACTTACGATCAGATTTGTCCGCTGTTTTATTTCGTAATCTACCGGATGTGTGGTGTGATCTCATTCAGGCGCGCTCCAATGTAAATGCCGCAAACTTAGTTTCTGCATAAATTGATTTGATTGAAGAAATTTATTTCAATCCCTAAACTCTAGCTGCCTTTACCTGGCACCTGATGCCTAGAATCTAGTGATAAATAAGGCTTTATTTGGGGGGTTCAGTATAGTTGTGGTCATGGTGAATAAACTCCTTGAGGCCTTTTTTTATGTCTTCATCTGTTGACCTCGAACTTTGGACATGTCCCACTTGAAAAAGGTAATTCAACAAAGATTTCTGTGAACTTAACCCAGAAAAAGGCTAATTTTTTAAATGATGTTGGACCCATTGATTCATGACATATTATAGTATACTTATGGTTTGAATGTGCTCAGTTTAATCAAACTGTAAAGCTGAATATTAATGAATGATGCATCATATTTCATGTCTGTATACAGTCATGGAAAAAAATATTAGACCATTGTTTTCTTTAATTTCTTGTTCATTTTAATGCTTGGTACAACTAAAGGTTCATTTGTTTAGACATGTATAATAACAACAAATAGCTCATAATAGTTTAATTTAAGAGCTGATATCTAGACATTTTCCATGGTTTTCTTGATAATAACCAAAATCATTAATATAACCATGGAAAATGAAGGTTATGACTCCAAGAACTCATCTGATTTTTGAAGCAAATTGCAACAATTGTGTGCTACTGCAACCATTTTAAAGCGTTTTACCTCAATGAGTCGTGTGTCCACTCTGGCAACAGTTCTACATACATTAAGATGAAAAAAAAGTCAGGCTATATATTAACCCTCTGAACCAATTGAAATGTTTTTTTTCTTTAGAAGATCGCTTAAATATGCTAAAAGTTAATCCTAGAAAGTAACTGTGAAAACAGGCATTATCTAATTTTAAACTCTCCAACAGGCCTTGAATGGATCATATGTTACAAAAGTTTCTGTTGAAAAAGTAGCCAAACAAAGCTTAAAATTGTGTTTGGTTAATATCATGAAAACCATGGAAAATGTCTAGATATCAGCTCTTAAATTAAACTCTTATGAGCTATTTTTGTTGTTATTATATTTGTCTAACCAAATGTACCTTTAGTTGTACCAGGCATTAAAATGAACAAGAAATTGAAGAAAAACAAGGATGGTCTAATCATTTTTTCCATGACTGTATGTTAGATTATTCATGCAGTTATCACTTAAACACTTATCAACAAAAAAATCCACTCCTGGTTTGTCCCTGGTGAGTCTCCCAGATGTTTCCTCCCTGCAGGCTGAGGTGTGTGTGTTTATCTGAGTGTGTGTCTGTGTGTGTGTGTGTGTGTGTGTGTGTGTGTACACTGATTCATGGTCATCAGACTGTAGCAGATCCTGCGGACATGTCTGGGCACAATGCTGCCAGTTAGCGCGGATGCCTCGTCTTCATCTCATACCTCCAGTTGCACAACAACACAGACGTCAGCATTGCGGGGACATCATGGAAGTTATTTGGGTGGCAACAAAGAGTTGATGTAAACTTGTGTGGCTGGTGGTTGCTGAGGAGATCATGAGTCATTCCTGTGGGTTGTTACTGTGGTGAACGCCATGGGAGACGAACACACACACAATATGACAATCCTTTATCTGCTCTTATGATTGTTTTGCTGTGTATAAAGAGCCATGACTTCCAAAGATTAGCTGAGAATAACGTTTGATTCAGTCCGACTTGTTGATCAGGTTCTACTGGGCGTGTTGGGAGAACGTGTGAAGCAGCATGTTTGACTTTATTTTGACCTGTTTCGAAGTGCGGCCCAAGTTATCTGAGCTGTGAGCGCTAGTCCTTTCTTTTTGTGCAATGCATTATGGGATAAAAGTGTACATCCACAGCACAATTAAAAGTCTAAAGAATTTCTTCAAATTTGTGCACCATAACTGTTAAGTATACTTTGTTTTCAATTGGCAAAAGATGGCACCAATGAGGGTGGCACCGTTTCCTTCCCAACTTTGTTCTGGTATTTTCATTGTTTTCTATCCTGTACACACAAACGCACACACACATATTCTTGTACTTCTATCTTTGTGAGGGATAGTGAATTCTCTTGCAAGGTTATAATAGTTTTGGATTTTTCATCAGTTTTAGTTTTAATTTCATTGTGAATTTTTGTTTTCAAATTCAGTTAGTTTAAATGAGTTTTAGAGTGAGTTTGCTAGTTTTAGTTTAGTATTTTTTAGTTTTTTGTAATGGGGTATTTGTTGGGTGGGAGATTAAAAGAGGTCACAGTAAATTTTGCCTTTATTTCCTTTGTCTTATCCATCTTTATGTATGAAAAAAGTTGACGAAAACGAAGGACATTTTCTCTATAATTTTAGTTACACAATACAGTTTCAGTTAATTATCATTATCATGTAACCTTTAACCCTTAAAACAAAGTCTGAAATCTCAAAAAAGCCTTTAAAGAAGTGAGGACCGGCCAAAATGTCCTCACTTTGCAAAAATGTCCTCACTCTGTTGGTTAAAAACGTGTTCCGGTCCTCACTATGTAGGAAGAACAAGAACACACACACACACACACAAACTGAGCACCTTAAGCAAGTATTGTTACAAGCGTCTACTGCTTACATCATCCTTTGCACATTTTATCTTTTATTTAGCATAACTTTACATTTTGTCTGTATTGTAAGCTTTACTCTTTAGTATATATCATATAGTAATATCATGTGAAGTTCTTTTGAGATGGCACTGGGACCAAGAATTATTAACTTGAAATAATCCTGTATTGTTATCTTGTATATGACAAATAAATCTTGAATCTTTGAATCCAGTGTGAACCCTTAAACATGCGTGGAGTTGTCTAGATTTGGGACACTTTGGGCTGTTATACCTGTTAAACATCAGCATGTTGGCATTATCATGGTGAACATGCTGGTATTATCAAGTACAGCCTTACAGGGCTACAAGCATGATGATGTGTGAGTTGCAGAGCGTTTAATTCCCCTGTTTTTTGGAGTCTGACCCTTTTCATATGTTTTCCTTCTGTCTCCTGTAGCTGGCAGGTACCGGGGTGCTGGCTGTGGGCCTTTGGCTGCGTTTCGACTCCAGGACAGAGGGACTGTTTAATGGAGATGACGGACCAACAGTCTTCTTTACTGGTAAGGCCTTGTCCATTTATATTTAGTCATTTAGCACATGCTTTTATCCAAAGCAACTTACAGAAAAAGGGGAAAAAAATCAAGGTATAGTGCTGTAAAAAATCACTCAGGTTCGTAGATTGGAGGCCCAAGAGCAAACACACACTGGAGATAATGTAAGGTCTCAATACCGGCCAATAACATAATTCTCAAAGGAAGTCAGTTAGAGTGAGCCATGAACACTATATAAGTTTATATTTGATTCTTCTTGGGCTGAGCCTGCCCCCGTACAGAAAAAATGGACGGATGGACACTGATTCTATTGGCCAGTCATTAATAACAACAGTTGTTCACGATGTTTATTCTACACAATGTGTGTGTGTTGTCCTCACAGGTGTGTAGCTAAGAGTTACCACGTCTAAACATGACAGCTGAAAACCCAAACTGTTCCCTCGAAAATCTATGCGAAAAGATTACAAAATCACCAGCAAAGTGGAAAGTAATTTACTCCACACAGCATTATAATTATCCAAATATAACAGTGGTATAAGAGGCATTAGTGCAGCAATAAGTGCTAGTGACGATTCTTTAAGGAGTAGAGTTATGGTGTGGTGCTAGGAGAGAAGATGCTCCCTGAAGGTCTTCAGGAGGTTTTAAAGGTAGAGAGGGACGCCCCTGCTCTGGTAGGACCTGGTAGTGGTTCCACCCACGGGGAACAAGAAACACAAAGAGTTTGGATCGCCTTGAACGAAGAGGTGGCAGAGCCAGGTACCGTTCATTGGAAGAGAGCAGTGGTTGTGAGGCAGCATATGTCTGAATCAGGGCGTTCAATAGCTGGGTGCACCACCGGAGACAGCGGTCAAGTTTTGAGATGACGACAGTTTGTGTCAGGAGTTGAGTAGCACGCTTTGTCATCTTATTACTGTCTTTACATTTACACCCACTGGGTACAAAGTGTCGCAACATCCATCCAGTAGACCATGGGTCTCAAACTCGCGGCCTGCGGGCCAATTGTGGCCCTTGTGAAGATATTTTGTGGCCCCCACCTTGATATGAAAGTTTAATGTGAGTTTTATATGAATGGCACTTTACCATGTTGTGTGTGGAAGGTCCCTTTATTAACTTTTTAAAATTTTTCTTTTGATAATAATACATTTTTGTCATTTTGATACTGCCTCCAGCGGCCCCCAGGTAATTTGAGTTTGAGACCCCTGCTGTAGACCTTCTATAAGCGCTGTGAAGCTGACTGAATCAATGAGGAAATAAAACAACGTGCCTAGCTCTTGGAGAGGGAAGAAACAGAGAAACCTCAGGGTTTGATGAAGTGAACATGCCAGCCAGCAGGTTATGTTACCACATTAACTGACTCTGAGTTTTCAGTTCCAGGAAAAGAGGAAGAAACCCCTGAGTTTCCCAAATCTCAGGGCTGAAAGTTTCCACTAAACCTGCTCTCTGAAACAGAGCCCAAAACTTACTGCTACCCAGACATTACAAAGGAGAAGAGTTAAAGGAGTGAGGGAGATGTCGTAATAGATTTGAGTCAGTGGTTGCACGTGTTGTCTTGTCTAGCGGGAAGGAAGATGTCTCAAACTCCAGTGAGCAAGTGCTCCTTGTAGAGAAAGCTGAGCTCCTTTACCACATGAAATAGGAGATTACCCCATTAAAATATCATCTGTATATTTATGGCTTGATGTTGAACCGCAGTGCTTTTTAAGTTCTGACTAAACTGTGTCCATTGCACCTCGTCAGACTGTCTGGGTTGTTGGTTTGGTTGGCTACGGTGGTTGTTGTCACTGTTCTGTAATATAGATTTTCAATTTTCTGTTTTTTAAAGGTGAAAGGAACAATGTTCTTACTAAAGTGAAAGATGATCCATAAAAAGCGAGTCTGAAAGTCTAAACTAAAGGCTAAACTTTAAACTAATGTGACAAATTCAGCACCACAAAAAAAGCCTTTTGTACGGTGGATTCAAGAGGATAAAACACTGCGAATTTAGCAAATAAATCCAAACAGTCAGAACACATTCCTTAACGGCCCTTTTTCTAAATTCTGCATGTGTCATCAAGTTGATTGTTTTTATGTGATGTCAAATTGGCACAGATGGTGAAGATGTATCTTCATTTGCTTAAATGTCTATTTGCATCTATTTGTTTTTTATTAGCAGTATGTTGAACCATCAGAGCCTCAGCACTTGTAGATTTGTGGATGCAGTCCCCAGATATCCATGTCTAGGGCAGGGATGGGAATAATTAATTGACGATCGATTAATGGTTAAGAATTTGGTCGATCACGTGGAATTTTTAATTGGTCTGTATTTTTTATGTTATCTCTGACTGTATCAGTATCACTGAACTGAAACACATAGCCACCAGTATGAATGTGTGTGTGAGTGGGTGAATGAGCGTAGTGTAGTGTAAAGCTCTTTGGATAAAAGCGCTATATAAGTGCACCCCATTTACCATTTGACCATTTATTACGGCAAGTATGCATGCAGCAATTAACTGATCATTAACATTATAAATAATCGAGTTGGCAGGTTTCTTCCAGACGCCCATCCCTAGTCTAGGGCGTAAAAAGTGTATTAGTCCTCATGAAGCCAGTCTAAGTTCTGTCTGTGAAGATTATAAGCACATACTTTATTAAACTAAATATATTTCACTTTTATATGAATGAACAATATAGCCATAATGAGGCACAATTCATTGTTTTGTGTTAAAATAATGTTTTCTATGTTTATAAACATATTTTTGTTTCACAAATTCATTACTGTAATGCGTCCAGATAAAATGTCATCGTTTCCCCACATTTGTACCGAATTTCCCTTCGGGGATGAATAAAGTAATCTATCTATCTATACAATAAATGTTTTAAAAAGTTTATAAAAATAAATATACATTTGTTTAAAAATGTATAATTTGACAGAATATAATCAAACAAGGGTTTTTTCTGGAAGTATGGATATTACATACTGCCAGAATGTGTAAAAAAACATATGGAAATAATATTTTGAGAAAAAAGTATACAAGATTAAAGTGGCAAATCTACTAGAAATTTTTTTATGAGATTTAAGGTGGTAAATCTGCGAGAAAAAAGTAGTTTTTTTTCCCAATTTTTTCTCAAAAATCTGCGGTTTTTTTTCTCGCAGATTTGCCACTTTAAATCTCTTAAATCTGCAACTTTTTTTCTTGTAGATTTGCCACTTTAATCTAGTAAATTTGCAACTTTTTTCTCGAAATATTACCTGAAGTTACCGAATATAGTTCTTTGCCCGATAAAGGGTTAAACAACTGCCTCAAAATCAAGGACGCATTTATATTTAATATACCTTATCAAATATATTAAGTGAAATGAAATGACTACAGAATCATTTATTACAGTGCATGTTCATGAGAATCACCCAGTTAGCGCTACAACAGAAACAGGCGGGCTTGGAGAACCAGGCGTACGGCGGGGCGTCAGAGGGCAGCTGAGGCCAGAGTGAGTCCTAGCGAGGCGGCTCCTCCGACCCGGCCGAGCCGCTCCACACATAGCTCTCATTCTTCAGCCGCTGACAGGGACGTCTTTGTCCCTCCACTTTGTGTTTTCTGAGGGACTCACAGAAAGAACGACTCTCTCCCTGCCTGCCTTCACTCTTTGTGTTTGGCTTCCATCAGACTGAAGAGTGGAGTGGGCAGCGAGGCGACAGAGGATGGTTTGGAAATGACAAACATCTTAATAACAGCCTGGGAGGAGGAATATTTGTGTGTGTGTGGTTCATGTACCCGTGACATCAGCGTTGTGGTTATTGTCGTCCTACATTTTATATTTTTATCTTCTTTTTTTCTGATTCATTGTTATGAAAGCCACATCAAAGTACAATGCAGATGTCAGGGCTTTATTGATGGCGCCTATAATCACTTTTCTAATCTGGTTTTTACAGCTTATGTTTGGAAATTAACGTCAGCATGAGTAATTTATGGCTTAATGATGAGTTCTCGCTGAATATGAATCATAAAAACATCCAGACTAAGTACAAAAACACAACATGTATAGTCTGGTTGAGTAGAGTTACATCAGTACTCTGAACTCCACTGGTTTCGATGCTTCATGCAAATTTCTCATGCAAATGAACAGATATGAGAGATGCAGACGAAGGCAAACCGCAAACAGAACAGAAGTTCTCTGTGTGTGTTGGGAGGGAATTTTACCTCAGCAGGCTGTTGTGTTTTCTTTTCTTTTCGTCAGCTGGATTTCAAACTACTGGCCCGATTTCAGTGAAACTAGGTGGACGAGTGTAGCATGAGCCAATCCGATCCACAGCTAAATGTCAGAAAAAATCATCTTTTAAAAGGAATAAAAAGTGTGGTAAAACAAGACTTTAATATATATCATGCACCACAGAAACACATGGTGAAAACAACGCAACATTTACATCATGCAGTTAATTGTGTCGGAAGTATTCAGATCTTTCACTTTTAGTATTAAAGTTAAAATACTCCATTACAAGTAAATGTCTTGCATTAAAAATATTAGTCTATTAGTTATTACTATTAGTCAACTAATCAGGAAAATGTACCTAAGTACTCAATGTCAAAAAAGAAAACTCTTAATTAAAAAAAAAAGAAAGAAATCAAAATGGGAGCCAAAGGAAAAGCAGAACATCTTCACATTTCAGAAACTGAAAGCATGAAATGTTTCTTTATTTTAATTATTTAGCCCCTTCAAAGAAAAGCTTTTGATATTTCCTTTCTTGTTCTCCACATTTTCGATTCGAAGTTATCAAATAACTCTAGTGAAGTCCAAAATTTCTACCATTTTTGTCATGAAAAGAAAAATTTCCACTACCTCAAACTTGCAGCATTTAACACTGCAAGTAAATTTACTTCTTTACATTTTCCAACTTCACACAACAGATACTTTTGCTTTCATCTTATATTGATGGTAAGATAAGATCTGATTCAACAGTTAAGTGTCAATATTTTCATGCTGTTCAATGACGACTGTTATTGTGAATCCTCTTCCCGATGATATCCTGATTATTTTAACGAGCGTCTCCTTCTGCAGGTGTGTACATCCTGATTGCGGCGGGCGCCCTGATGATGGTCGTGGGCTTCCTGGGATGCTGCGGAGCCATTAAAGAGTCGCCGTGCATGCTGGGATTGGTGAGTCATTCTGTCTGTTCAGAACTGGGAAAGATTATTTTTGATGAGACCGAACCAGGCGACTCCAAAGCTCACAGCGATTGGTTTTAATTGATGAAGTTTGACGTGGTGATTCAATCTGACGGACGTTTATTCATTCTTCCCTCTCACATTCACAAAAAACCCTCTCACGTACCCAATTATACCTCTCACATTCACAATTTTACCTCACAATTTTAGCTCTCACATTCACAATTTTACCTCACATTCACTATTTTACCTCTCACATACACTATTTTACCTCTCACATTCACTGTTTTACCTCTCACATTCACTGTTTTACCTCTCACATTCACTGTTTTACCTCTCACATTCACTGTTTTACCTCTCACATACAGTTTTTACCTCTCACATTCACTATTTTACCTCTCACATTAACTATTTTACCTCTCACATTAACAGTTTTACCTCACATTCACAGTTTTACCTCACATTCACAGTTTTACCTCACATTCACAGTTTTACCTCTCACATTCACAGTTTTACCTCTCACATTCACAGTTTTACCTCTCACATTCTCAGTTTTACCTCTCACATTCTCAGTTTTACCTCTCACATTCACTAGTTTTACCTCTCACATTCACTAGTTTTACCTCTCACATTCACTAGTTTTACCTCTCACATTCACTGTTTTACCTCTCACATTCACTGTTTTACCTCTCACATTCACTGTTTTACCTCTCACATACAGTTTTTACCTCTCACATACAGTTTTTACCTCTCACATACACTATTTTACCTCTCACATTCACTATTTTACCTCTCACATTAACGGTTTTACCTCTCACATTAACGGTTTTACCTCACATTCACGGTTTTACCTCACATTCACGGTTTTACCTCACATTCACAGTTTTACACCTCACATTCACAGTTTTACACCTCACATTCACAGTTTTACACCTCACATTCACAGTTTTACTATAGTTACTATAGTTACTATACTATAGTTTGACTATATTTATTTTTAGGACTGATTTTTATATATATAGATATAGATATAGATATAGATATAGATATAGATATAGATATATAGATATATATATATATATATATATATAATACTGCTTAATTAAAGATGCATTAAACAGTTATCGAGCTGTGTGCAGGTGAACTTGCATGGAAGTTGTTTAGAGACTTTTGAGTGTTGCTTTTTTCTTTATACCTACATGAACGTTTTTTTTTGTGTGCGACCTATAATTAGCCTCAATGCTCGTTTGTGTGAAATGTGAACATTTACGTGAAGCCTAATTCAAGCTTCTGTCATAAGAAATTATTTAATAGATAGATAGATCCTTTTATTATTCCTTGGTGTAATCCGTCAAAGAGAGAAATTAAAAAAAAAAATCAACAAACCGAAACAATAACAAAGAGGAACTGTGAACACCAGCTGACCTTCACTCCCACAGCCTGGATGACACATTCCTGATGTTTTAGGTCATCGGAGCAAAGAAAGGCGCACTAAATGTCAACATTTTCACAATCATGTTCCTGAGTATCATTAACAGCTGTGAAACCTCATCAATCTGTTACTCAAACCTCAAACCAACATTTCCTGGATTGGGTTTCATTAAAAACACACAGGCTCACCAACAGTTTATTTCTTACTTTACACAAGGCTGTATGTTTGAACTATAAAATATGACCTCAGCAATGATATATTTGTAGTAATATATATGAGTTATGCCTTAAATGATCAAAAACATTCTTGGCTGCATCTAATTAATTTTTACCCCAAAATTGTTGTATTAAAAATATTTTACTGGTTGATTTGGGCTGAATGTGTATAGATTGGCTTCAGCTCTCTTTTAAAAAATAAAAACAAATGTAAAAACGTAACTATGTAATAAATACATAAGGTGAGGAACTCAAATGAAAGCCTACAGTCATGGAAAAAATTATTAGACCTTTATTAGAGCTGATATCTAGCCATTTTCATGGTTTCCTTGATAATGATTCCGGTTATTATCAAGAAAAACATAGAAAATGTCTAAATATCAGCTCATAAATTAAACTCTTATGAGCTATTCTTGTTGTATCATTATATTTGTCCAAACAAATATACCTTTAGTTGTACCAGGCATTAAAATGAACAAGAAATTAAAGAAAACAAGGGTGGTCTAATCATTTTTTCCATGACTGTATATATTTCTTATTAAATGATTTCTCGTGTGATTTCTACATGATGAAATAAACTGATTAAATGCACTAAAATGTTTCAGACACAAGATTTTCCAATATGGACATGGAAGAACATATAAAAAAATGCATGTACAGCATTTAATTTCAAGTCAGTTTCATTCATGTCGCCCAAAATCACAAATATCAAATCATAAATTTACCTCAAAGGACTTTAAAGTCTGTACAACACATGTAAGATACAGTATGATAGAAGATATTCACTACAAATATGTGCAATATAGGACATGGAATGTAGTAGCTAATGTACTTAAGTTAATGGAGAAATATCTTGGTTTACCTTAAAGTTAGCTGGTTTACAAGATACTATAGTCGGGTACTGCAGCTGAAATCAGTATTGCATATCTATACTATATAATACTATATATAGTACTGTGCTGCAAGGTTATTATAGTTTTAAAAAAAAATAAAGAAATAACAAACTACAATTGAAAACGCATTTTCGTTAACTGAAATTTAAAAAAAAAACGTTTAAAAAAAAAAAAAAAAAAGAGATAACTAACTGAAACTGTATTTTGTGGTTACAAAACTAAATAGAACTAACTAAAATTATAGTGAAAATGTGCTTCGTTTTCGTCTTTGTCAACTTTTTTCATACATAAACCTTTTAGGCTGATATGAAATCTATGTCATCTATCTGGTTTTATGACTTAAACTTATTGGGGCTGAGATGGATCAGACAAAGGAAATAAAGGAACATTTATTGTGACCTTATTAAATCTAGCACCCAACAAATACCCCATTACAAAAAAACTAAAACTAAACTAAAACTAAGCATTTTCCATAAAATAAGAATTAATTAAAACTAGCAAACTCACTCTAAAAACGAATTAAATCTAACTCAATTTGAAAACAAAAAATCACAACGAAATTAAAACTAAAACTAATGAAAAATCCAAAACCATTATAACCTTGCTGTGCTGTAGATCCAGAAACCTGCTGAGAAAACTGACTGGAAACTGTCCTCTTGTTTTAGTTCTTCCTCTTCCTGCTCATCATCTTCGCTGTGGAAGTGGCTGCTGGGATCTGGGGGCTCTCCAACAAGGACACGGTACACAATACACACAGTGATCGGCTGGCAAAGTCTGCATTTAATCAGTGATTTGTAATTTAAAATTGTGTTTTCTTTGTGTCTTCAGGTGGTGGAGGACGTCACAGAGTTCTATAAGCAGACGTACGACAACTACAGAAACACCAAACAGGAAGCGCTGAAGGAGACGCTGCGTCTCATCCACTTCGGCGTAAGAACACACACACACACACACACACACATTCGCATACAAACGCTGGTTTCTGATCTATTTATTTGCTACTACTACTTTAATCTACTAGCCTGGCTAACACCAGACCAAATCTCATTGGAGATTAGGTCTGGACACCTACAATGCATTTCTCCGTAGAGGAGGTGTGGTTTACGATCCTCCGGAGCCGTTTATTGGACGCTTAGAATGTCTATCAAAGCGTCTGTAGGTAGCTCTTAGCCAATCAGATCAGTTATACCAGATGACGTAGTAGAGCAACAGAAATGGATGTTTGTTGTGTGTGTGTCTGTGAGAGAGTGTTGCTGCTGCTTTGCTTCTCCAGTTCTCGCTTTCTGCAAGATTATTTATTTTCACGCTTTATTCCCCCTCATGTCATTCTGCCACACACATCCACTGATTTTATGGGCAATAAACAAGCTGCTGCGGGTCTCTGGGGGCTCCGCTGTCCCCCGGCTCGGAGCCAGATCACCGGCGGTGACCGGCGGTCTCGCCGGCTCGGCGCAACGAGCCGCAGAAACCGCCCGTGCGGCGCTAATAGCCCCGCTACCGGTGATCTGGCTCCGAGCCGGGGGACAGCGGAGCCGCTGAGAGACCTTTCGCCTTTCAACTTTCGCTCTAAACTATTTAAAACACCATCTACAGCTAAAGAGAGTTTCGCGTCTGCAGCAGCCATGTTGGATCCGGAAAGCTTCTAAGTGCCGAGTAGTACGCGTCATCGTCTCACCGTCCCTCCCCGCTCTGTGATTGGATCCCTAAAACAGGGCTAAGATAATCGCCTCGTTTCCAGACTGGCTGGAGGTTCGAAATCAAATTCGAGCGCGCAAGGCAGTCTGGGTATACCCAGGCTATTAATCTACTTTAATTTTCCTGTAATCCTGGGCTGCAATCAGACAATTAACCTGAAACAGTGACTAGTAACTGAAACCTGTTGTGTAGACAAACACACTGCCTAACAAGTTAACATACATTTCAATACATTAGAATATCATAGAAAAGTTTATTTATGTCAGTAATTCAATTCAAAAAGTGTAAATAACGCATTATATAGATCCATTACACACAGAATGAAACATGTCACGTCTTAATTTATTTAATTTCTTTTAATTATAATGATTATAGCTTATATTTAATTAAGTTTAATATGGAAATGTTGGCCTCTGAAAAGTATGTCCATCTATATGAGTCAATAATTGATTGGGGCTATTTGAGTGAACTACTGGAAATGGACTTTTCCATCATATTCTAATTTATTGAGATGCATCTGTAGACAGTACTATGCAAAAGCCTGTTTTAATAACGGGACGCTTTTATTTTGAAAGAACAAAAAGAGACTTGATCCTGTCGATCGTGAAACTAACTCAACTGAAATTAAACTGTAAAGATAACGTCAAGGAGTTCAATGTACAAACTAAACTGCAGTTTTTAACAGTTTTTACATTGAATTGAATTGGAGCAGCTATAGAATGCATTACCATTCAATTTTCTCCAGGTTCCCCTTTAGGATAAATTAACCTTTTTTCCACATTAGACATTTCAACTTGCACAGGTGTAATTAAACATTGATGTAAAATGTAGCAATGTGTGTTGCTAACATTGTGTATGTGATATACATTGAGTGTATATAATGAGAAGAAGCTTTGAGAACACATCTGATAAGACGTGATAAATGAATGAATCTCTAATTGTTTGACAGTTTGTGTTTTTTACTTGGAGGAAGTAACGTTGTGTTGTTGCTCCCCAGCTGGACTGCTGCGGCCCCACGGGGACGGTGATCGATGCTGCTAAAGATATCTGCCCCAAGAAGGAGGGCCTGGAGGTCCTCATCACTACGGTAACGCAGCACAGCACACACAGGGTTCACCCAATGAAGGTTTACGTTTCTGTTGTTTTTTCAAATTTAAAAAAAATATTCAAAATACCTAATTTAATTATTAAGGAGCCTCAATAATGTGGATTTCTTCCAAATGCATATATTGTTTGGTCTGGCTTTTTACTGACTTTTATCTATCCATCTATATTTGATTTTTATCTTTTTATTTTGATTTTTTTTATTGTTTTAGTCTGACTTTTAATGGAGCTTTATTACCTATATATTTATTTGTTTTAGTAGTCTCAATTAGGTTTTATGATGTCGATGATGATGATTATTATTATTATTGTTACTATTTTATAATCTGTTTTATTTTTTTTAAATTTCATTTAAATGTTTTATTGTCTTTTTATTGTTTTAGTCTGACTTAACGGTGCTTTATTACCAATATATTAATGTATGTATTTATTTTTAGTAGTCTTAATTAGGTTTTATGATGGTAATGAATATTATTACTATTTTATAACTATTTTCCATTTTATTTATTTCTATTTTTGTTTTATTTAAATTTTTTATTGTCTTTCATTGTTTGAGTCTGACTTTTAATAGAGCTTTATTACCCATATATTTGTGTATTTATTTATTTTGAGTAGTCTTAATTAGGTTTTATGATAATGATAATTATTATCGTTACTATTTTATAGTTCTCTAAGCGGTTAATGGTAATGAATATATTTTATTTATATTTTAGTATCCAGTATTTACTTTTGTTATTTTATATATTTATATAATTTTATCTGGTGTTTCCTCACTGAAAATTGATGAGATTTAAGATGCCGTTTCCTCAGTTTGTGTTGTAACTGCAAGTTTGTTTGTTTTTTGCATGTGTGTGTGTGTTTTCTTAATCAAATTTGAACCTGTATTGTCAAAATAAATACTGATATCTTTTCTCTTCTCTTCTGTCAGAGTTGTCCGGCTGCCATCGACGAGGTTTTCAACAACAAACTGCACATTATCGGCGGAGTCGGTATCGGTATCGGAGTCATCATGGTGAGTCTGTGGGTGACGCCACGATTCAAATATAGAAAAATTTAAATTGACACACAAATAGACACTTGCAGTGCCTTTTCAAAGCCACTTTATCTTAAGTAACTTCCTTAATACATATTTTAAACTGCTGAATAAGATGATGACAGAACAAATGCAAAACAATAATTCAATTCAATAATAATATATTTTATTTATAGAGCTCTTTTCAGGGTACACAAAGACGCTTTACAGTTAAAACAGTTAAAATGCAGTTAAAACATAAAAACAAACAATTAAAATCAATACACATTAAAAGCAGTTCTGAACAGGTGAGTTTTGAGAAGATTTTTGAAGGTGGGTGGATCGAAGCACCTTTTTAACATGGCTAAGGCAAATTATTTTGTATTTTCAGAAGCTGTACTAGTATTTTTCTTTCTCTCAAAATAATAGTCAAGTCTAACTGTTCTCTGATCCAGTGGTTCCTAAATGGTGTGCCAACACTATTCAAGCAGTATGACTTACAGCAGTGTTGCCCAAATGTGTGAGATCATCAAGTCCTCATATCTCAATATTGCTAATTTAAACTCGTTGTTAATGTTGTCAAGCGGTCGCAGGTTGTTTATC
Source organism: Centropristis striata (assembly GCF_030273125.1). Classification (NCBI taxonomy): domain Eukaryota; kingdom Metazoa; phylum Chordata; class Actinopteri; order Perciformes; family Serranidae; genus Centropristis; species Centropristis striata. Next base: position 25,561,780 of record NC_081538.1, on the reverse strand, counting down.
TTTAGCTGCAAAAAGGGTCCGATGGAGGCGCTGTGGCTCAGCTGGTTAAAGCACCTGCCTGTATGTTTACAACACCCTCTGACCTTTGACCCTCGCAGCGGACAAGGAAAAACTCCTCAAAATTTCCTTAATACATCTTTTAAACTGCTGAATAAGATCATGATTACAGAAGAAATGCAAAACATTTTCCATGGTTTTCTCAATAAAAACCAAAATGATTATCAAGAAAACCATGGAAATGTCTAGATATCAGCTCTTAAATTAAACTCTTATCAGCTATTTTTGTTATCATTATATTTGTCTAAACAAATGTACCTTCAGTTGTACCAGGCATTAAAATGAACAAGAAGTTGAAGAAAACAAGGGTTGTCTAATAATTTAGACTTATGCAAGAAATTCACCAACAGAAATGTGTCAGTAGCTGAGCCCACTGTGGTTTAAAAGAGTTGTTGGTTAAAAGAAAACAACCTCTGCTCTTGTTTTTACTCTGTGTGGAGTTCAACAAGCTGCAGAGGTAAAATAGTCCACAGGTTCAGTCTTTGATCTGGTTTTTGACCCAATACTCAAAAGCAGAAACTTTTCTTCTTAAAACAGCCTTCTAATGTCAAACATACATCATTCTGAAATTAAATAGAAGTCTTTGTCTTCATTTAACAGAACACAATGAAATTAGTAGCATTACTCCTGTTCAATGCAATAAAAAGACAGAGGGAAACGCCACAAATATCCACAACACAAGTTATAAAATAATAAGTGAACAAATAGTCAGTGTAATTTTGCACTAAAATAAGAGTATTTATTGCATTAGGATACATGTGTTCGCATTAGAAAAAGGTTGATTAATGCACTAAAATAAATGTATGTATTGCACTGTATAAATGTATTTATTGTACTAGAATAAATGTAATCATGGTGCTAGATTTTTTTTAAATATTACCCTAGAATAATGCAATTTATTGCACTAGAATAATGGAGTTTTTGTCCTCTAATAAATGTAATCATGGTGCTTGAAAAAAAAAAAAAGTATTTTACTAGAATAAATGTGGATTTTGCACTAGAATAAATGTATTTATTGCACTGTATAAATGTATTTATTAGACTAAAATAAATGAATTTATTGCACAAGAAAGAATATAGTCATGGTGCTAGAAAAAAATGTCAATATTTCACTAGAATAAATGTGAATATTGCTCTTAAATAAATTAAATTACTGCACTAGAAAAAATAATAATTGTGGCACTAGGAAAAAAGCAATTATTGCACCAAAAAATAATAATAAAAGTATTATACCTGCATATTCTCAGTTGCAAGTACACATTTCTATCCACACCCTGTTCTCATTATGTATGTACATTAACTACATCACTACACAACTTGTCTAACATGTAGTATATTTTATTTTTCTAATATTTTACAGTGAAAGCTGCTCTTTTTGTGTCTAAGCCTTAAGTTTTTGTACATATTTAAATGAGTGTTGATGGAAAGAGACGTCTCAGAATCTGACTACTGTCAGACAGATAAATGTGTGATGAAAAGTAAAATATTTCCCTAGAATAGAAGTATAAAAGTTGCATGAAATGGACAAGTCACAAGTGCAGAACTTAAATAAAAATATACGTAGTTGTGAAGGAGAATAAAGTCTGATTTGTTTGTTTTTAACCTTTTTTTTATTCCCGTCTCCTCAGATCTTTGGGATGATCTTCAGCATGATGCTCTGCTGTGCCATCAAGAGGTCCAGAGACTTCGTCTGAACAAAAAAAAACCTCCATCTTTAACTTATGTGTCCTCACTTTCACAACCTGTCCTTTAGAGTTTATATCAGTTTAATATTCGTAACTTTCGTCTCTTAGTTTTGCTGCTTGGATCCGTACAGAATGACCGCACCTGTGATAGTATGGAAGCTCTTAATTTAGGCCTTTAATCTCCCTACAAGGTAAATTGAATAAAGTTGTGTTTTTATTCCCATTTTGATGAATCAACACGGATCAGATCTGCAGGAAAGAAGAGATGTTAAAGACTCTGCTGCCCTCTGGAGGACGTTTAAAGAACAACTATTAATAATGTCGGTTCAGTTTCTAGAAGATGTGTTAAATGTTGCCTGTGGTTGGTTTGTGGTTTAACAGGCTTTTGCAGCTAACTGAATTTCACTTTTTTTATTTTATTTGTTTTATTTGTGCTCGTTCCATGTTTTGATTTTTATAAAAGCAGAACTGTGGAGTTTTATGCAAATATTTTGATGAACGCAGTTCAAATATATCTTTAAAATGCCAAATAAATAAACTAATGAACACTGATCTGTGTTAAACTGAGACTTTGTTGAGCTGTTTTATTGGTTTGTTTTTTTCATTTCTCAATTTGATTTTCAGAGTGGAAAGTTTACGGATGTCTTATGTCTTATAATGATTATTTTATTTACATTTTTTATTTGTTCATTTTCATGTTTTGGAAATGAATAAATAAACACACATCCAAAGGTAGCAAGATAGATAATTAAATATTAGTAATAGTATTGGTGAATAAACAATATAAGAAAAATAAGTAAAAGAGAAATGGCAATAGTTATAAAATAAAAATGCAATTTACACTAAAATGGTTAGAAAATGAACAACACTACATTTTTGTAGAATACAATTTATAATAAATAAAATGAAAATAGCATAATGGATAGCATAAATAGATGGCAATGGTGATATTAAAAAGCAAAGTGAAAAATGTCAAGTAAAAATTAAAGAAAAATAAAATAGATACAATTTAGAGGAGAAAACAAACTGATTAACAGGATTAAAAAGATGTCTTGTTACCAACATTAGTTGACTTTAATTGTAGGTGGCAAATTAGTTTTTTTACTGAGAAGATTTTATTTTAAGAGCCCAAAATTCAATTTTTTATGGTCTGTACTACTCGCACAACATTTATATTTTCCTTCAGGTTGAATTGTAAAGAGAAAAATCTCTCAAATTTATGAGAAAAAAAATCCTATAAAACTGCAGTTCCACCCTGACTTCAACTAGAATCTGACTCGAACTCCAGTGTGTCTGTTTCTTCTTCTCTGCTGCTGTAAACTCGATCACACAGTAAAAAAAAAAAAAAAAGCAAAGAGTCAGGATACACAATTATTTATTCCATAAAACACATGAAATAAATAAAAGAAGAAACACATGGCTTTGACAATCCTAAAGTCGTGGCGAGGTTGACTCCTGTTGGAAGACGGGTTTGATTCCCCTCAAGTTTGTTTGTGTGTGTTTTTGTTTGTGTGTTTACTGCAGTCGTCTGTAAACAAATGCTACAAAGAGAATATTAAACAGATGAGACGGCCTTAAAGGAAGACTCTGATGTCTATTCTATATTGTTAAATGCATTTTAAATGAGTGAGAGACAGACTTGTATTTGTTTGTTCTTTCAGAGGATTTGTTGACAAAAACAAAAACACAGAATAACAGCAGCCTCTTCCTTTAAGATCCAACTTTTCTTTGAACATCCTGAAGTGTCAGAATTAGATTTTTGGCAGAGTGTAAAGCTGCAATGATAAGTTGTTAAGTAAATTTACAAGATTAATTGATTAATTGCCTTTTTTTTAAAGCAACAATGACAACAATTCTGTTTCCAGCTTCTCAAATATGAACATTTGCTGGTTTTCTTTTTCTTCTTTGATAGTAAATTTGAATTTCTTTGGTTTTGGACTTTTGGTACAATTAAAACATCCCACTTGTGAAACTGGTGGGCATTTTTTTTCAATGCAGTGCAACTTTGCTCACTTTGAAATTGCTCAGTTGCAGTTTAAAATGTCAACACCTTATTCTAGGGCTTTAATACAAAGTCCTTTTTATAGCTTTACATTATTTTTTCTGTTTTACTTGCATGTTGAAGGTCATTAAAGCAGCTACATAATCTGTAAACACCTGTGTTTCTCTAACCTGCAAACATTCAAACATATGGAAACCCATTTCTGCCAGAAAAAAAGAAAAAGAAATGAGATGAAAATGTAGCCTTGTGATGAAATAAAAAAGATCCTTTAAGTAATAATGACTTGGTATTTAAAAATAATGGCTAATGGTGTGTTCACAACAGACGCAGAGTGATTGCTGCATAACTTCCGGGATCAATGCTGTCACAAATTTCTGTCATGAGCTAATTTTGCTGAGATTTAAACACAGTAAACAGATCAAAATGATGCAGAGATAACAGCATCATGATGCCGATGTGTAAAAACTCTGACTTCATGCTTTGCCAGGTCTGTCTGCAAGATGACAAGCAGACAACTTTTAAAATGTTTGTTTTCTGAATGGAGTTTGGTTGAGTTTGTGCAAAGACGTGAATATCGTGTTCGCATTGCTGAATTCCTATAGCCTGCTGCAAAGTCCATATGTGTCTTTGCATTACATGAAATAGAGCCACACATACATCATGTCTGGTGAAAATGCACCATTAGTAACTCAAAATAAGGAAAAATATTCTAAAAATAGTGACTTAGTTGCTCAAAACATTCTCAACATAAAAAATATTCTCAAAATGACGAACTTTCTCAAAATAATGAGAAACTTCTTCAAAATAAGAACCTCTTAAAATAACAACAAATTCTCAAAATAATGAACTTTCTCAAAAAAATGACAAACCTCCTCAAAATAATGACTTAGTTGCTTAGAATAAAAATAAACTTTCTTCAAATGACAAATTCTTAAATATGAGAAACTTTCTCAAAATAATGACAAATTGTCAAAATAATGAGAAACTTTCTCAAAATAATGACAAATTGTCAAAATAATGAGAAACTTTCTCAAAATAATGACAAACTTCCTCAAAATAGTTAGTTAGTTGCTCAGAATAATGAGAAACCTCCTTCAAATAATGACAACATCTCAAATTAATGAGCAATTTTCTCAAAATAATGACACATTTTCTCAAAATAATAACTTAGTTGCTCAAAATAAAGAGAAACTTTCTTCAAATAATGACAAACTTTCTCAAAAGATAATAAGTAATTTTGTTTCATCTAATCATAATGACTCACAGCTCCTTTTTAAAAAAAAAAAAATCACATTGGCAGAAATGGGCTTCCATACAAAACAAACCTTTCTTTCACACACTGAATGCTCTGAGCTAAATGACCTGAAATGAACGTTTCCATGATTATTATTATTCTCATTCTTGGTGTAAAATCAAACTTAAAGCTTCTTCTGGGAAAAGCCCAGCTCAGATTTGTGAATGGCAGAATTATTAGTGCAAGATTCAGATGGCAGACACGTTAATGTGATACAGAAACATAAAGATCTGCTGTAACATGCAGCTCCTGTGTGAAGCCACTTGGACTGTTCCCATCCACTTTCATTGGTGCTACAGCTATGTGTGTGTGTGTGTGTGTGAGTGTGTGTGTGTGTGAGTGTGTGTGTATGGCTTAGAAAACAAGTGTAAGTATACCAGTGCTTAGTGCAAAAAAACTGGCAGTCTGTCAGTGTAATTCAGCATTTAAATTCCTAAAAAAAATCCTCTTCGCAAAGACTTGATGTGGTAAAATTAATTAAACCCAACCGTGATTATCAGATAAGCTGAAAAGAAGCAGCGACAGAAAGAGAAACAAACGTACAAACTGTTGCATATATTTGCCACAGAAGCCTGAAAGCTGCTAGTTTGTGCTACAGTCTACAGTACTGAGTTCACTGCTCCTCTCCGTGTGTTTACATGCTCACAACCTCCAGCGCCGTTAAAGGAAAAACCCACTCTGATAACAGCTGAACGGATAAAAACACCAACTGGCAAATGAAGCGACGGGTCTAGTTTGAATACAGAAAATTCAGAAGTAAAAAAAAAGTCAGTTATGAGGTTATTTACAGTTATTAACAGTCAGAGCAGCTCCTCCACCAATCAGAGGAGTCAATGCAGCGTTATTGTGAGAAAATATAATGGTGCATTCAGGTGCTTTTGGTCAACTCGTAAAGTAAAAAACATGTCCAAGAAACTGCAACTTGGTTGCCACAAAGTAACAGTTATAAATTTTAAATTCTAAACTCTAACTTTATTTTAACTGATTTTACTTTTTGCTAATAAGATTAATAACTTAAGCAACTATTTTGATTAATAATTAAATATTTAAAAACAAAAATCCTTCTCTGACTCCAGCTCGGCCTGTCACGAGACCTTAATTTTGTTGGACGACACATTGTCCCAGAAACAATTGAGATAAACAACATTATTGTCATTGTTGTTGTTTTTCTTAAAATTTTTGACACTGCATGCATGGGAAACTCCTGCTTTATATGGAAACATGTTGGCGATATTCTTAAACTTTAACTCAAAAACTTTCATCTGATTTTACTTTTTGCTATTAAGATTAATAAATTAAACAACTATTTTGATCAATAATCTTTCTCTGATTCCAGCTAGGCTTGTCACGAGAACTTAATTTTGTTGAACGACACATTGTCCCAGAAATTATAGAGATAAATTACATTATTATCAAATTTTTGACCATTTTTTGACACTGTGTGTGAGTGTTAGAAGCAGAAATTACAGCAAAACATGCTGGTTTTTTTCCTGTAAAATTTGGCTTCAGTGCTGCGTCCAAGTCTGATCATATTTGGGAAACTCCTGCTTTTTTTATGGCAACATGTTGGCTAAAATGTTGGCAATATTCTAACATAAACAAACACGTATGTAAACACTACGGTCGATATTGTACGACATGACGTTGTGGCACAGAAAGTAACACGTCTGATGTCCTCCGTAACTATTGTGCCAAATTATTGTGAAAAAACAAACAAAAACCTAACATGAAGTGCACAGAAAATAATTCATAAGTCAGGAGTAATGTTGTCAGAGGGGAAAATGATATATATATATATATATATATATATATATATATATATATATATATATATATATATATATATATATATATATATATATATGTATATTATATTACATATTATATAGTATTATTGCAGTTTTAGGAATAGACATTTTTATCCTTACATGTGAGAGTTTTTTTAAAGGGATGCACAAAGTATTATAATAAATAACTTTATGTAAAGGCCTGTAGCGGCCAAACAAAAACAAACATACTATATTAAATTTTTAAAAAACTTTTAAAAAAAACTTGATTTTTTAATGAATCCAGCTCCAGAAAGATTTTGAAAACATTTTAAATCCTTCTCACTGAGAAGTTGACTTGACCTTTTTTTTCCTTTTTGTTTTTTTGTTTGAGTTTTGTGTCTCTTAGTTATTTATTAATTAATGTATAAAAAGTATAAAAATGTGCACTGGACTCTTGGGTAAACAATCTTCTGGAAGATTATTAAATAAACAATGCATTGAAATATTACAAAAAAGCGAAGTTTGACATTTATGGACGCTTGAAGTGCTGAAAATATTGGTATCATATAAAAGTATTCTTAGTCAATAAGAAGTTATACAAATTCTTTATATTATTATATAAATACTTTATAGTATTAGTATGAAGCATGTGTCTATCTTCTATTATTTACACCCTAAAGTTGCTTGTTTATTGGTCTGATTTGATATTTCTGACCCTGAATGCACCATTAAAACAAAAGACGTGTCCTTTTTGTGTTTGGAATGATTGTGAAGTTTGGTCTTTACAAACAAACTTAACCCTTTTGTTACTGACAGTTTTATCATGATATAAATATAGTTAATCAGCAGTTTGAGGGCGAAGAAAAACATGTAAAATACAACATTAGACAGACAAGATGAGACTGACTAACATGATAAAAGAGCAGATTTTTCCTTTAACAGTTGCACCGTCAGACCAAATCCAATGTATTTTTTAAGTGCTTGTTATTGTGAGGAGGATATGACTGTAAATGTGGATGAGCACGTAAACACACCTGGTTCCTCCTGCAGCAGTGTGTCTCCAGGCAGGTTTATGGCCTCTAACAGTACATCATGATCCCTACACTGTGATGTTATACGTCTGTGTGTGTGTGTGTGTGTGTGTGTGTGTGTGTGTGTGTGTGTGTGTGTGTGTGTGTGTGTGTGTGTGTGTGTGCAGCAGTGCATCATGTTTCAGCACCAACAACAGTTTTCATCCCACTGGAACCATGAAGCTTCATTGTCTTTTTTTGGTCCAGGAATGTTTCCAGTTTGCTGCAGGACATTGTGGGAGATTCATTCAAGTTAGTGTGTGTGCGTGTGTGTGTGTGTGTGTGTGTGTGTGTGTGTGATGAGTCCGTCTCTTCTTGTAGTCCTCCCTTCCGTGTGTCAAGGCCATGTCTTCCCTTCTTCTTCTTCCTCCCATTGTCTTCGTCTTTACGTGACATCGTGGAAGTAGAGGTTGGCACATAGACACAGCAGCACGATGGACGCCAGCATGTAGTAGATCAGATTCCTGAATTTAGGCTCCAGATCGCCCTGCCGGTACCAGTATATCTGACAGGGAGAAACACCAGTTAAAGGTTCTTGTTTTTGTTGGTTTACACAAATTTTACAGTGGAAAAAAATATCTCCATTTTCTAAGTTAGATTTAAAGTGTTTTTTCTACTGAGTGTTTGACTCAAGAACAGGTGAAAAAAAAAGGTTTTGTCAGGTTTGTTGTTGTAATACTTGTTTTGGCCACAAGGGGCAGAAGTGCACCACTAACACACGTTCTAAACAAGACTAAAGGCTTTTTAGACCACAGGAGTCACACAAACAGCAATAAAGCATTAAATTAATTAAAAACTATCTGTATATTAAAAATAAAAATAACATTTAATTTATTCTATAAATAAATTTACTAAAATACAAAGTAGTTATTTCATATTTTAATGGGCTATAATGAGAAGAATTATAAAAAATAATCTTCAAATGACGACTGAATATCCCCACTGCGGGATTAATAAAGTCTCATTTTAAATGAAATATTAATGGTTAATTAATAAATTTGATGTACTATGGAGGATGGAAGCTGCCAAAATAAAACATAAATACACAAATAAATAAATAAATGCCTCAAATAAATGAATATACCATTAAATATACCACAAATAATATTCAATAAATACATTTAAAAATAAATAATTGCTTTTAAAAATACATATAAAATAAATAAAAAATAAACACAAAATAAACATTGAAAAATAACTAAAAATAATTCAAATAAAATAGGAAAGTAAATAAATAGAGGGATTAATACAAAGGTAAATAAAAAATCCTTATTATTTTACTTTCACCCTCTATACTACACAAACATTTTTTACCTAAATGGCGGAAAATACAAAAGTATGTAATAATCTTAAAAAAATAATAAAATACATAAAAATAAAAGTGTCTGATAGTTTATTAGTATAGTATAGTATTTTTTATTATTTCTACTGAAAAGAATGAGCCTTAAAGATGGGAACAAAACCAAACGATATATTTACCAGCACTATAGCGGATCCACATGCTAACAGGATGCACACGGCGAAGAAGACATTAAGTGGTCGTGGAGGCAACGCGGGGAAAACAAAAGAGCTGATAACAGTCACCTGGAAGACAAAACAGGACCGACATTAAAGACACTTTTACCTGAAATATGTTCAATATACAAAACTCTCTCAAAGAGTTCTAAATAATCTCAACATTAGGGGTTTTCCAGAGCAGCAAAATCTATCTCGCACCTTGAGATTTAAAAGAAATCTTGAAAAAAAAAGCCCCTTTTATACACCTGTTACATTTCTGGCTTCATCGATCTATTCACCTGTTTAAAAACACTTTTTTCCCTTTAAGGGCAGCTCTGATCAATTCATTACAGTCCTCTTTAAAGGCAGGACAAGATGCAATAAATTAATCAGTTGAAGTTTATGCTGAATTTCGAATATTTTTATTGCTTTACCTTGTTTACAGACAGCCATTTTTGACTATGAACTAAAGCTGTTTAATGCTCTCTTAATGCCACCAGACTCCTTTGACTAAAACAGTGATTCTACCTCACAGAACATGTGAGCTTCTGGTCTACCGCTGCCTCAACCAGTTTGTTTGTGTTATTGTGTGACTTTAGTGTTTAAAAGGGTTAGTTCAGATTCACCAAAGTCACACAATAGGTACTTTTCCCTCTAGTGAGCCGCTATGGGTGTGGCTTGGGAGAGAAGATCCGCCCAACTTCACCTGTTAGCGGCACTTTCTGATTTCTTTCCGATTTTGCGCATGCGTGACTCATTTGCAGACTGGACGCTGAGGGGTTAACATCTCCTGCTCTGACTGCATCTGGGAGAGACTGCTGCGGGAGGACTGGGCCACTTTTGAGTGCTTTGGGATGGCGCCTGCGACTCGTTAAGAAGAGTAACGAGGATCCAAAAGTCTCCAATGACACCAGAAAAAGTCGCTAGATTTGTTGCTAGTCCCTTTTTTGAAAAAGTCTCTAGAGGGGTCTGAATAGTCACTAAATATAAAGACAAAGTCGCTGAGTTGGCAATACTGCTTGCTGCGTTGGCCTGCTGTCACACTGGAACTCCGTAGGTTAACCGCCACAAAAGTAGCTGTATGGGAACAGAGGCTGAGGGGAACTAACTAGTGGGCGGAGCCAAAACACTCTTTTCAAAAAGTACTCAGTGGAAACAGGCCTATAAACACAGATAAACTAACCAACCATGGCAGAAATAAAGCAGAAGCTCACATGTTCTGCAAGGTAAAAGTACTGTTTTTATCAGTGGAGTCTGGTAGATTGGAAGAAAGCTTAGATAACTGCTTCAGTTCCTCTTTATACAAGGATGTCAGAAAGCAAGATAAGGCGATAGAAATATTCTAAATATAGCGCACACTAAAAATAAAATATTGATTTATTTTTAGGTGGCCCTGACATTGTTTAGCTGCAATGTGAGTACTCCCGCCTGCTTCTCCAAACTGGGGGCATGACGTAATACACTGACTGTGGATAAGTACTTCATACAATCCCTCTTCAAAAAATCTGAACTATCAAACATGTAAAATTGCTCCCACATTTGCATAACATGCTGCACATCTGAAAGAAGCTCTTTTTAGGAACAGCAGGTGACAAAATGTACTACAATAAAACCTGGAAATGGAAAAAAACACAAATATAGTAACACTTTTCACTTTGGAGAAGGAGAAGTAGAAACAGTCGACTCATTGTTTTAACTGCAAACAACCTTTTCCTCTGCAGTTTGCAGCCAAAATTAGATTTCTAGATATTTTTTTACAGACGAGTAAAACTGATTTTCAACATGGAAAACGACTCAAATCGTGACATGTGTCGGTCTCGTGGCGCCACAGTTAAGCCTTTAATGCTGAAACTGAAACCATAAATGAGTTGAAGGAGAATAATTGATTATTAAAGGGCCCCTTAATGTGCTCAGTAAAGCAACATGCTGAACGAGTACGATGAAAACGTTACGTAACCCTTAACTAAACACAAATCAGATGCATATCAGACTCTGTGAAGGATCAGTTAGAACCATTAGAGACTTAAAAGAAACATTACACAGCCGGTCTAATGGTCAGAGTGGATATAAAACCTGAATGCATTCCAAGCAGAAGCACATAAATGCCTCCACATAACTGCATTTTTAAAATTACGCTGCAGTGAGGAACTACTCGTCCTGTAACTGTTTGTACTTGTTCACGTTCTCGTTTAGTTGCACATGATAGACATGATCCCCAACTGATTAAATTCACTTTAGTCGTTATGAAAAGATAAAAATGAAAGAAACTGCTTAAAGAATATCAGTTTAGAAATGTTGTTAAAAAATACGATTTTGCTCCTGATTTCACAAAATGATTCATTAAGTTGCTATAAAACATCTGCTGTTAGAAGTAAAATCAGGAGGAGGATTTCAATCATTTGCATGTGAATATTGCACTTTATAAACATAAATCTCTACAAACAGAACACCAGCAGAAGATTTGTACTCACTAAAACGACCAGAGACGTGAATCCCCCCACTGCCAGGTTGATAATTCGATCCTGCAAGAAACAGTCAACACACAAGTCATTACAAATCTGAACATCAAACATCTGCAATCACTTTTATTGTTAATGATATAAATTATATCCCTCAGAGCTGCATACAGGTCAGGGAAGTCACAAAGTGTCAGGAGACAGAATAACACCTTTTTGTGGGATTTGTTATTTTTAAGAAAAATATTAAACATGCCAGCCTTATCATTTAAGAATAAAATACTAATATATTTGATAAATAACAGCTTAGCCCACAATGAATTCAGGCATGCAAATATGCATTTAGTAGTTTAAGTATTTTTCAATTGTTTTGCACTCTTAACCTCTAAAATCTATAATCTGCTGCTTGATTATGCCTAACAAAAAAAAAATCATGATTATTCTGATCAATATTGAGATCATGATTATTTAACGTGATGATTCATTGTATTTAGAAACATCACACGTTTATTGAACTTCAGGGGAAAAAAGCAACAACAAAAGAAGTATTTTTAATAATACTTTTTAACTGTATTTAATATTTTAATAATAATTCAACTGAAAAACATTTTGAAAATAACTGTAAGATATTATATTAACTGTAATAAAATATATCAGGAAAAATATATACATATAGATTTAAGTAAATAGTATAAAAATAATAAAAACAGATTATATAAAAAATAAATAAGATGAACAATGTTGTAACAAACACGACTAAACACATATGCAATATAAAAAAAATAATAAATGAAAATAAATTAGATCAGAATTACTTAGATCTGTGTACTGCCATAACCAAAATGTATTGAAAGGGGTGTGTTTGATTTATAACACAAGACATAATGAGAGCATCATTGTGAAACAGAATGAGGCAAAATACAGTCCTGGAAAAAAATATTAGACCAGCCTCGTTTTCTTCCTTTTCTTTTTCATTTTAATGCCTGGTACAACTAAAGGTACATTTGTTTGGACAAATATAATGACAGCTGATAAGAGTTTAATTTAAGAGCTGATATCTAGACATTTTTCCATGGTTTTCTTGATAATAACCAAAATCATTATCAAGAAAACCATGGAAATTGTACCTTTAGTTGTACCAGGCATTAAAATGAAGAAGAAGTTGGAGAAAACAATGGTCTAATCATTTTTACATGATACTAGTCGTTTGATTTCGATTGTTGTTTTCATAATCGTTGGAGGCCAAAATTGCTGAAAATAAAAATTGATTTATCGCCCAGCCCTACCTCGAATTGGATTTTTATCCTTTTAAACTCTTTACATGGATGAAGCTATTTTTTTTTTTTAAGGGAGCAGCAGGAGTTCATATTAAACATAGTGATGCTGAATTAAACCAGTATTAAAGGTTATAAAATCCCTTTCTCCAGGCTCGTACCCGTGCCGACGTCTCCCCAAACAGAGGTCTGTTGTCCAGGCCGCTGGTGCCGTACGTCCTGGTGGTGAAGTCGTCCATGTCCGGCTCGGCAGACCCAACACTCAGCGCCGACCTCTCGCCTCTCAGCAGCGCCGCCTCCTGGAGACTCCGGGCCAGTGCTGCATGCTAGCTCGCTAGCTCCCAGCCGCCTCCCTCTGCACAGCGTCAGGGAAGCTCAGCGTCAACACACTGAGGGGGACATCACGGAGCGGGACTCTGATGGCCGGGTGAGTTTATATATCTGTAAAATAAGAACAATCACAACATTTACACAGGGTGAACTCCACAATAGAGCTGGGCAACATGGACCAAAAGTCATATCCCGATATATTTAGGCTGAATATCGATATATACGATATATATCCTGATATTTTTATTGCAACGTGACAGCAAATGTCAAAGTCAAAGCCAAATATGACATGTCACAAGTAGTTTTATTGAAACTGTTTATTTAAGTGAACATAAATACTGTATAACAACAGGAGTACCTTTTTTTTTTTTTTTTTTTAAATCAAAGCTCCATAAAGTGCACATTTAATTGAAAAATAACATAAATAAAAATAGCCTATGAAATAAAATAGGCCAATCTTTTTCTGAAATAAATATATTTATATGAGAAAAGATTGACCAACATTACAAAATAATTAATATGACAAACCCTAGTAAGGGCAGCATTTATATATTAAAAAAAAAGAAAAAAAGAATGATCTATATCGATATATGAGATATGGTCTAATTCCATATCACATTTAAAAAATATATCAATATATTTTTTATATTGATATATCGTCCAGCTAAAAGATTTGAACAGATTGTAACAGCCTCCTTGGTTGTAAAACCATTTAAAAAATCCAACCAGTTCCATTATTTCCTCTTTTGATTTAGTAGAAATAAACGTTTCCTCTGACTGAGACTGGGAAGTACGTATTTTACTTCCATATTAAATCCATGTAACAAACCCCCAAAATCTCACAAATACATTTCTTTGTTTAAGTTATTGTTTTTGTTGTTTTTTTTTCTTTAACTTCTTTTACTTGATTTTTTTCCTTTAAAATAATACTTGAGTTTACATGCATTTAAATAAGCTTAAAGTAGTAAGTAAAAAAGTTTAAAAAGAAAAAAATTAAATGAGGGATTAAATAAAGAAAGATAATAAGGAACAAAGAACATGACTTCTCCGACAACAGTTAAAGTTAAAACTCTCTATGTGCAGATCAACATTGCTGGTAAAACAAAAGAAAAAATAAAGCTTTTTTCATTGTAGCTCGTTCTTCTCCACTTCCTCTATTTTCAGGTGTGATAACAACCACAAGTCAGTTCTACTTTTCAAAAGAAAAAAAAAAAGGAGCAATGACGATGACTGCGGTTTGAATGAGGAAGTTGAAATCAAAACAAAAGTCAAACTTTGTCATGATTCAGAGACTATGTGAAAGTATTTAACTGTCAAAGATTTGAGCCTCTAACAAAAACTTGCTTTTATTCAGCAACTACTTTGATCATTTATGACTCATTTGAGCAAAAAAATCCAACTTTTCACATATTGCTCTGCTTTATGTGATATAGTAAGTGATATATATTTATATGATAATTTAATATCTTTGAGTTTTGGACAAGTAGTACTACAAAACAAGACATTTGAAGACACTGTTCTCTGGGAGCTTGTGGCGGGTATTTTTTCAGATTTTTTAGACAAAACATAAAATATATTAATAAAGAAAATAATTTGCAAACCAGTCAATGACGGAAATAATCCTAAATGACGTCATGTCAAATATTACGTAAATCTCTGTGTTGTTAATGTTCTTTCCCAACTAAAACCATCTCGTCACAAGATCCAGAATCAGTTAAGAAATGTCTGTTTGTTTCCTCAACTTGTTTGCAGAGTCAAAAATTAACTTGAATTCATTGTAGTTTCCTTGTTAGGATAAGGGCAAGGGTCATATTTTAATAAAAAAGTAATTTATTTAAAAAGAGAACTGTGCTTTACTGCCTGATCCAGCATTGACAATATTCAATGTAAATAACAGGGTTTGTGCAGCTTTTTTCGTCAAATTCAAGCACTTTGTAGGTACCTAAACCACAGATTTCCGGATTCTCGAAGCCTTTATCATCAAATCTAAATTATTACAGTAAATGCAACTGCAAAAAATAACAGTCTACAAGATTAGCTCGTCTGGTGTTTGACGCCAGGAAAAAAACAAACAAATACGACAATTGGATTCATTTTAAATTAGATTAGATAATTAGATTTGGTCAGAAAATTAGATGAAAGATTTTCTTCGTTTATGTGAGTGATTGTGCAGAGGACTCACCAGATTATGCTGAAAATATAATATTCAGATTCAAGCATATTCCTAACCTTGAAAACTTTATGGTAAAAATCAAGCATTTTCAAAACTTTCAAGACTTTGTACAAACCCTGAAATAAAAACATAGTTTTATTTCTGCCCATAAAAACATATAGAGCATGTAAAAGTACCTCACTTCCTCTAATGCTGCGTACACACAAACAACCTCCACTATTAAAAAACAATAATAAACTTGCATTTATTTATTTTAAAACCCCTTTAAAGAAGAGTCTTTGAGTTTGGGCTCTGATTTAATGCAATAAATGTGTCAAATAAGCCACCAAATACAAGTTAGATATGATAGTTTTCGATATTCCCAAACTTTCCTGATGAAAATTTAACTACATAAATTCAACATACTACAGAAGTGACCCAACCAGACTGCAGATTATTTGCTCAAAGCAGCAAAGGCAAAATGACGCACATCCCTTTTGAGTTTACACAGCTGGGGGCTTTCAGGAAGGATTATAAAATACATAATAGCTGCAGGGGAAACACTACAGGAGACGGGGATGACGACACCTCCAGAAAGAGTTCATATACACTTCTCTAATATCGGTTTCACACCACGTCTTTACGATGCAGCGTTGAACAACCGTTTCACAGAAGCTGCTGCAGCTGCAGCTGCTGCTTCCTTACTTTCTGGGTCAGAAGGCAGCAGGAAAGGAAATAAAACCCTCGCAGAGCTTTCTCAGCAGAAAACACACAACGGAAAACAAGAGCTTCATTATAAACCGGCATAAAACTGGCCTAAAGCTAAATTCCTCCAGAGCCTTGTGATTCACTAGGCTTCTTAAAAAGAGACCCCAAGACTTAACCGAGCTAAGAAGAAAAATAGCTGGTTCATGTGTGAGCCAACAGTACCAACCAGAGTGTAATGAGACCTCGGTAACACCTTAATAATGTGTTTACACAAAACAATCATTCAGGAATTTTCCAACAGGTGAGTGTAGCAAGTAGATATAAAAGTAATGTTAATTTTAGCATAAGGTAAGCATTACAATGGTCTTATGTTATTATAAGAACACCAAAATGTAAAAAATCTGTTCCTCAAGAAGTCAACTAGGGCTGCTACTAATGATTATTTCATTTTTGCATATTATTCTTTCAGAAAATAGTGGTTTTCCGTTTCCAGTTTCTCAAAGTCCAATGAATAAAATGTCTTGTTTAGTCAGTCTAAACCCAAAGATATTCAGTTTAATGTGATAGAAACAGGGGAATCTTCATATTTGAATAATGGACAGAACTAGTGTGCTTATAATTGTCACTCAAAAATCAACTAATTCAGACCTTACTTATCAATAATGTGGGGATTGTTATTCTCTTGATGAACTGATTAAGCATTTAGTCTGTGAAACGATGAAGCAGTAGGAAAAATATACCATTTACAAGTCCTATTTTGTCATACAACAACAGTCCAAAACCCAGAGATATTCAGTTTACTATAATGGAAGATTAATACAACCAAAAACTCTCTGACCAACAGTCAAAAACTAAAATATATTCAATTTACTTTATATTAAAATAAGTAAATAGTAAAGTATCCACAGCTGCAGCTCCTTAAAACATTGTTGAAATATATAAGCTGTATAAATAAAGTTTATCATTATTTCTAACTGATTTATTAACTTGAAAATAAGACATAATTAACAAAAATGTAACATCATTTAATTACTTTTTATACCTGACTATTGACAAATAGTGTACATTGGAGACTGCAAGTGACATGCAGACAGCCTTTAAGATTAGTTTGGCGTATTTTCAATAATAATTATTATGATAATAGCCTAATACTAATAAAAATAGGATTGATTCTGTATCATATTCCCCCACCTGAGCACTAAAAACAAATAAGAGGTCAGAATAAAGAGTTTTATGAGCAAACATCGAGGAGGAAATTAACTTTAAAGATCCAGTAAAGATATTTTACTGCTCCTCTGTCAAAACATAATCAGTCTGTTATGGTTTGGGAGATAAAATCAGCTGAATGACAACCACAAAAGGCTATTATATAACATTTCTGTGACAAGTGCCAATTATCTCCATTAG
Source organism: Centropristis striata (assembly GCF_030273125.1). NCBI lineage: Eukaryota > Metazoa > Chordata > Actinopteri > Perciformes > Serranidae > Centropristis > Centropristis striata. The sequence goes on along the minus strand of NC_081538.1, from coordinate 25,544,079 downwards.
TAAAACAGCTTGTTACCTTGCTAGCAGCAGCTAAGCAAATACCTTTAACTTTAACCCAAACAGCTTGTTAGCCAGAGGGTAAACGTAGCCTGAGCATATGTTACCGTAAAGTGAGGAATAAGCCTAAAACACACATTATATGTTATTAAAACAACAAACCAGGTATAAAATCACTGTAACAACAACACCGAGGCTACCTTCTCCACTGTTAGCTGACTGGAGCTTTAACGGGTACAAGGCCAACTGGAAACAGCTAACGAAGCTAAGCTAACCACCCAGAACTGAAGAGAAGGATCGATACTTTTGAAAGATCCGGTAAAGAAGATGATAAGTAAACGTTTCGCTTTAGAAACAGACTTGCCTTACCAGCTCCGTGTTGACTCCGCTGAACTTCAGAAAAGCCGAGCAATAAGGGTCGAGTATGAGTTAAAGGGATAAGCCCGGTAGCTTCAGTTCGAGCTGTTAAAGGGGAGGGGGCAGTTGAGCCGACAACAAATGAATGGAAGGTTCACTGACGGGCACGCGCGCACGCAGCTCACCAAACCCCGTTCAAAAACTAAGCCATTTAAGAGAGCATGCTAATTTTTTTTTTTTTAACCTTTATTTAACCAGGTTTTGTCCCATTGAGATCCAAGATCTCTTTTTCAAGGGAGACCTGGCCAAGAACGGCAGCACATAGTCACAAACATTGGTCAACAATACAAATACATACAAAAACAATTTAATTGAAAAAAATGGTTAAAAGAGTTTGCACTCAAATAAAACATCTACACTCCTGAAGTCTGGATGTGATGGAATTTAACATGGATTTGAAAACATTTAGTGATATCAGGCTTTGGAGTTTGAGCTCTTGTTGCAATAAGTTCCAAGTATTCGGAGCTGAAAATCTAAAAGCTTTCTTCCCTAACTCTGTTCTGACATTAGGAACCTTAAGATGATAAAAGTCCTGGGAGCGGAGACTGTAGGCCCTATTGTTCACGGTTAAAAGGGAAGATAAATAAGATGGAGTCATCTGAAGAATAGCCCTATAAATTAACTGGTACCAATGGCTGAGCCGGCGCACATATAGAGATGGCCAATTCACTTTACTGTATAAGACACAGTGATGAGTTTGAGCTCCACAGTTTGTAATAAACCTCAAAGCACCGTGATACACACTATCGAGCATGTGGAGGCATTGTGCAGAGGCATTCATATATAACACATCACCGTAATCAATAATTGGAAGAAAGGTTGACTTTCTAATAGGCTAATAGGTTGACTGTTAATGACTCACTAAAGACCGGTTTTCCTTCTAACGCTAATGTTATTTAACACGACAAGTGTACAGCCATCACCACGCCGAATTATTTTTTTTAATTCAAATTTTAGACCCAGTAAGTTTGTTTTACGATATTCATCACCATGAAGACAGAAACAAGTATGTAAACGTTTTGATGTATTTAAGTGAGCTAGTTTTGCTAGTAAATGTAAACTCCAATCCCAGCCGAGAAGTTAAATTCTATTGCAACACTTCGGTAAGTTTTGTTGCAGTACATTTATAAACTTGATAGTTTTACTCCAGTTTTAAATTGTCAACTTTTTTAACCGAGTTTGGTGTGATGACGTAACACTGTTTATTGTGTTTTAGCCATATATAGCCCACAGTTTTCAAAAATTATATATATAATTATTTTTATTTTTTTTAATTATGGTAATCAAACGGGAAAAATCTTATTCCAGTGCATCTTAATTATTATTATTTCAACCCACCCCACCATGTGTTTCGTTGCCAACGATGATTTTCTAAAAAAAAATATTTTTTAATTAAAAAAGATAGCCGACATTTCACATATTTTAAAAGAAAATAGCTATTTCTAGTCAGCTGTAGTGCGCATATTACTGGGACAAACCCATAAGCTTTATAAACTTGCAGGAGTGATGTTACATTAAATCATTTAAATTCTGAACTGAGTTTGGTGTAAGGATATCAAGCTGTTCATTCTCTGGAATTGAATTAACATAGTATGTAACCTTTGCCGCATTACACTGTGTGATCTAATTACCAACTACAATTTTCTAAGAATTAAAAAGTGACTTTATATACATTAAAAAGAAAACTATGTTTATAGTAGAATAATGTTGCATTACTAACCTGCCTTGTGGTCCCAGGGCTCTGTGGTGCAGCAGGGTGCAGTCACATCAGTTTGTGTGCTTCTCTGCTCAGCACCAAGGGGTCAACTTTCTCTCTAATTACAAGTTAATAAAGCATACATTTCTGATTCTCAAGGCTGCTAAATAAAGCGATGTGATCTTGATCTGAGAAGGGGAAAAAAGACTAAAGATCTGAGAGCCAGTGGGGTTCATGCATAATCTCACCCCTCATGTTACCATCACATGAGGAGAGTGTGACAGGCCGAGCGTTTAATCCCAGGAAAAGAAAACTTCAGTTGCATTTTTAAAAAGGTCATGGATGTTACAGTGAGTGGGCATAAAATTTCTACTCATTAAACCTTCCAGCTTAATGAAAAAAAATGTTTGGTTACTGCAATGATGTAATTAAAACTGAAGTATTACTTAACTCATGAAACTGATCTCATTAAAACTTGTTCAGTGCTGCTAGAATACTTAACAACGTAACCCTAGGCGAACATGACTGAGTTGTTTCTGAACAACTACAGAATATTATTTAGTATAAAATCTCATTTACAGGGTCAAAATCATAGAGCCAGCCTTGCTATTTTTGGTACAAACATCACACACCAGATTACTTTTTGGTAAGCTATTCCTTCAGCAAAACTAATCACGTTAACTCCGTGGAAAACAAAGTTCACTGGTCCAAGAGAAACACAAAAATACACCAGGTGTCTAAAAAAGCAACTCACATGTGCAGTTAAAAAAACATTTTATTGAAAACAGAGAGGTTATCTTAAGGACCTCTGAGTCCAGAACACCTTAATATGCATAGACTTTGACTTTGTGTATGTCAGAGTCCTCACATTCCCTTTTCCTGTTGTAGTAATAAAAGGTGCCGTCTCGACGTTGGAGCTTCTTTACGAAGCCGGTCTCTGGCCATTTGTCAATCTAAAACAGAAAGAGAAAAACAGGCTGGGATTATATTTATGAATAACTATACTTTGTACATGTATATAACACCTGTTTGTCTGTATGGAGCACATCTTTATGTTAGAAGAAAAAGTCACTAAGCTGCTAAGTTTTTTAGGTACTGTATGTCAGACCCAGCAGGTATTTTATCCACAAATAAAGCCAAACAGTTTGATTTGTCAAACACATTGTCTTTATACTAAAAAAAATACATTAATGCAGGCAGAAATAATGTCAGAATGAAAATTCAAGATTATATTTAGCGACTAGTAAACTCAAATCCTTCATGCACATTCAGTTTCATTCTCAGACACACGTCTTACATGTTTTATGCAAAATACAAGATGCTTTAAACTGTTTTAATGTAACAAATTTTTGGTCAGATTGTCTGTATTTTGTTTCCTTGACAAAAATCAGGACCTCAAATATTAAAATGAACTATTTTCTAGTGCAATTCTGTCTATTGTGAGTTCATTGTGTCTCAATAACCCTTGGGGTTCTTGTTTGTGCATACATGCAGTCACAAATACCAGCCTGTCATTCTACCAAGAAAAACTGTGTTTGATAAAGGAAAGCAGGAGAAGGGTGATCTTATTTGTGAATCAATGTAACATTGAGGTCAGATTATTTACCAGGGCCCCTTGTTTGACTTGTATGTACTCCATTTCGTCTCTGTAGCCGGCCTGCTGGAATCTAAACAGGTTTTCCACCTCTGCCGTCCATCCTTTGGCTCTGCTCATGGACTTTGGTTTAGAGTTGTTATCAGTGCTCATGGTGGTGATGCTGAAAGATTTCACAGAAATGCATAGTTTGAATTCATTATCAACAGACTTTTGAGTCATCAGTTACTTTCGCTAGACCGCACGCTGGAAGAGGAAGTAAATAACAGTATATTGAGTTTCAAAAGAAGCTAAACTGGTTTGTTTTATTGTCTTAACACAAACAAACATGTTTCTACTGTGTACTCTAAAGCAGGGGATTCACACTTATCCTGACAAAATAAATATTTGGCTCCATTCTTGATTTTTGTAAGAAGCAGGGAAACACTTGCACTTGAACAACATGTTTATTTTAAACATTTCCCAAAGATGTTCTGGCAAACTCAGCCTACAAATGATCTATCAAGCAGCACTCGTATAACTGTCTGATGTCGTCAGATGGAACTAACGTACAGTATTTTGACATAAGAAGCATGAGTGTCACAGGCTTGCCTGTCCTAAAAGGTGTCATTTTACAAAAATGGATGTATTACAATATGCCAAACTAAATAATTCACAGTAATTATTGTCGAAGAACTAAAAGAAAATTCCAATATGTTAGTACATTTTGAAAAGAAGCAGTGATACTTTAAAATGCAACATTCTTGAATTGAGTTTTGTGTATTTAATTGTATTTAATTGTTTATGTTAACTGTGTTTTAAATGTTTTAACTTGTTACTTTTTATGCTGCTTTCTTGGCCAGGTCTCTCCTGGAAAAGAGATTTTTTAATCTCAACAAGACTTTTACCTGGTTAGGATATATATAGGATATATCGTCACACTGTTAAAATAATCGCCTAAGTCATTAAGTCATCACAGATCATGTGATTTAATCACTTCTTTGACTATTTGCCACATTCATAGGCATCAGATAAGAACCCAGCAAAGAAGAGCTAGAGGGAGATTGTTTGGTTATCAGTTTAGTTTATCAGTGTTTTATTGTTGACACTAATATTGGTAACACTTTATTTTGAAGGTGTCTACATAAGAGTGACATGAGTGTGTCATAAACATGACATGGGATGTGTCATGAACTTTAATTACACTTTTAAGTAACATTAATGCTCATGATACTTGTCATGTCATGTTTCTGACAGGCTTGTGTGACTCTTATGTAGACACCTTCAAAATAAAGTGTTACCATATCTTGCTTAAGTCACAAAGGCATGTTCAAAAAATTGCCTAAGTCATTTATTTCTCTTAAGTTACATAATTTACACACAGTGTTATTACTATGCCAATAGCAATCCTTTGTTACATCCTTTTTGAGTGAAATGATCAATAAATGTCATATGTTACACTTTTGGTGAAGTTTTTTGTGTTTCCTGCAAAACTTGAAAAAATTAGTTAGGCGATTATTTTAACAGGGTGAGGATATATTTAAGCTGTTTTGGCAAATTCAGCACACAAATGATCTACCAAGCAGCACCAAGTGTCCGATGGAGGCCACGTGGAACTGACGTACAGTATGTTGGCATAAGAAGACTTGAGTGTCACAGGCACATGGCGACATTTTACAAAAATAAACGCAACTTGATGTATTACAATGTAAGCCGAACTAAAGAATTGACGCTGACAATTGTAGAAAATCTAAAATAAATGCCACTTTGTAAGAATATTTAAATATAATCAGTGATACTTTAAAATACAACATTCTTGAATCCAGTTTTGTTTGTCTCCTGCTACAGAGACGGTAATTTTGCTTTTTAACACGATAATTGAGAAGATCTCACACTCTCATACACTCACATTACTCACATATTTTCTCATTAATATTTAAATGAATAAAAAAAAAGATGTATAATGATTTACTTACAATCGTTTTTAAAATATTTTTTCTCTCCGGATAGCAAGCGTCGTTAACGTTGGTAGCTTCTCTTTGGTTGCCTGGTTACCGTGAACTTTCTTCTTCTGTGTTGGAGGCCCAAAGCCTCCAGGAGATGGCGCCAAACGACAGGGTCAACCGTTAGTTGTAAAACAATGAAGACTATTTTGAGGCTGTATTGTATGTATTGTATTGCATTGTAGATATTAATAATCTGGTATTTGAAAAGAAGAAGCACATGTTAAGAAAAGTGTAAAAAAAAAAAAAAAAAAGTCATAGGAACCAGGTTTAGTTAAAGAAGAACACCGGAGTATAAACTGACCACAGGTGGCGCTAATACCAACTGAATGCACTTGTGCCGCCATAAATAGAAACGAAGAAGAAGAACTCCAATTTGGTGGGCGGCGGAATGAACAAACGCCGGGGATGTCAACAAAATATAACATCTCCGTTGGATATGAAGTTTAATTCATTTAACACGATACCACCAAAGGAGTCACCGTTACGATGAGTTCGTTTGCAGGCCGAATGAAGGAGTATCCCACCGTTTCTCTGGACCGGTTCGACCGGGAGAACCTACATGCCCGGGCATATTTCCTCTCCCACTGCCATAAAGGTGACAGCTAGCATCACCAAACAGAGGAATATCAGACTTTAATGGTGTTATTGAGTAGTCAAACTGGGCTATAACAACATGATACAAGTGTCCCTGTGTGTTTATCTCATTAACAGATCACATGAAAGGACTGAAAGGACCAATACTGAAGAGAAAACTGCAATCCTGGTAATGTTTACTTGACCCTTTAAATATTACGAGGGAACCATTATTTACCTTAATGTTATGATTTTACTTAAGTAACCTTTCTATATCGTCACACTGTTAAAATAATCGCCTAAGTCATTTTTCTGAAAATTTTGTTTTTTTTTGCGACGGTGAAATCTCCTACATCCTCAGTTGATCAGATCATGAGATTTTACCCCTTTAAGATAATGGCCTATGTCAAATGTGTGACTTAAGCGGATTTATTATGCCTAAGTCGAAATAAAATGTGACTTTGGCAATTTTTTGAACATGCCTTTGTGACTTAAGCAAGATATAGTAAAACTTTATTTTGAAGGTGTCTACATAAGAGTGACACAAGCCTGTCAGAAACATGACATGGGATGTGTCATGAACATTAATGACACTTTGAAGTAATATTAATGCTCATGATACTTGTCATGTTTAACTTTAAACACAAAAAAGCACAAAAAGTCACGCATGTAAACAACAATTTATTGAGTCCATAAAAAAACTATTGTGTCCATTTTAATATATCAATGATAAGTCGATACAGTAATTATCGTGAAAGGCAGATTCAGTTAGTTGTGGAAGAAGTATTCAGATCCAATACTTACAAGTACAAGTAAAAGTACAAATACCACACTGTGAAATTACTCAACTACAAGTAAAAGCCCTGCATTCAAAACTAGCTAAAAGTTCAAAAGTATCAGCATCAAAATGTACTTAAAGTATCAGAAGTAAAAGTACTTATAATGTAGAAAAACCTGAAACGATTGCATTGCAAAAAAATGCAACAATTAATTAAAAGTAAAACTAAACAGAGAACTTAACACTTGTAATTTGTTGTAGTAATGTATTGTCTTGTGGTCCCAGTCGTACAGTCAGGCTTTACTGCTCCTTTGTGACCAAAGAACTTCTGCTGAGCAATCCCAAGTACGGCTTCTGGGAGGAATACATCGTAAGTCCCATCTGTTACTCTCATTTATATTAAGTATGCAGGTGTGGATTAGGAGTACTATTATTATCTAATCTGAGTAATTATGAATTACATTATATATTGTTTTTTCTGTCTCTCCTGGTGAATTATCTGTTTTAGGTTCCCTTGGAGCTTGAGAGCCCAACTCAGATTTCTCTGGTAGACGAGGCTTCTGGAGAGGTAAAAAGTTAGGATCTTTACAAGTTTAGTAGTCACTCCAGTCAGATGTGTAGATTCAGCTTGTCAGTTGTATAACTGTAAGTGTCTTTCTATGATTTTAACCATCTTGTCTGTTGACTGTTTGACAGAAAGAAGAGATTTTAATCACGTTGCTTCCTGCAGGCCACTGTCCCGGCTCTGTGATGCAAGTCAAACCATTTTTAAACTCTTCCTAATTTTCTCATCTTCCCTCATGATAACATACAACATATACCCCCTTTCAGACCCCTGGTAGTAGTTCATGATGCACAGAAGCCTGTTAACATTTCATTTCACCTGTAAGAAAGTTGAGTCTTGAATAAAATAGTTTAAAGACATAATATATAGAAAAAAAGGTTATATTCTGTTTTGGAAAGCTGCTTTTTTATTTATCTTTTTTTGAAAAACAATTTTTAAGACATCTTCCCATCGAAAATCTAAATCTAAAGTGTTGTGTTTCTGTGTGCAGGTTCCTGTTTGAGGGTTCTCAGGGAAACGTTTTGTATACGGGAGACTTCAGGTTGGCTCCTGGAGACGTCTCCAGAATAGAACATCTGCACTCTGGAAGCAGGTTGGGCCTGATAAATCTCTTTTCTTCAAAAAAGTCAAGGATTATTTTGTCTTTAATGGTAGCTGACCAACTAAACCTTCTTGTATCCTGTTTCACACACAGAGTGAAGGACATCCAAACTGTTTATCTGGACTCTACTTTCTACGACCCTCGATTCTACCAGATTCCTACTCGGGTATGTTTTTAGGATTTAATAAAGGAATAAAGTACACTTTAGCATTGAAGTCCAAACAGAAATAGTACGGAAAATTGTGTGTGTGTGTGCAGGAGGTCTGTCTGAACGGGATCTCAGAGCTCATTGGAAGCTGGATCAATCAGAGTCAATACCATGTCGTGTGGCTAAACTGTAAAGCTGCGTATGGATACGAGTACCTGTTTACCAACCTGGGAGAGGAGTTCAACACACAGGTAACACAGAAACACACAGATTTCTCTTCACATTCTCTACAATCCTTTCATCCATATATTGTATGTCAAGCACAATTAAATGTTGACATATTTTGTTGTTTATCTGTATTTTCTCAGATTCACGTCAGAAGTCTGGCGATGTTCAAGAAGATGCCGGAGATCCTGAGCTACGTGACGACTGACCGCAGGACGCAGATCCATGCCTGTCGACACCCTAAGGTCCTACTTTCTCTCTCTCTCACTCACATACACACATCCAGTTTTTCTCTGAGGTTATTCATAATCATAAGTGGAGACTAATTACACGTACAGTACAGGCCAAAAGTTTGGACACACCCATCTCATTCAATGCGTTTTTCTTTATTTTCATGACTATTTACATTGTAGATTCTCACTGAAGGCATCAAAACTATGAATGAACACATATGGAATTATGTACTTAACAAAAAAAGTGTGAAATAACTGAAAACATGTCTTGTATTTTAGATTTCTCAAAGTAACCACCCTTTGCTTACTAGAATATAAGACATGTTTTCAGTTATTTCACACTTTTTTGTTAAGTACATAATTCCACGTGTTCATTAATAGTTTTGATGAATTTACAATGTCAATAGTCATGAAAATAAAGGAAAAACATTGAATGAGAAGGTGTGTCCAAACTTTTGGCCTGTACTGTATTTCCCTAAAATGTGGCAAATTCTTGTCGACATCCTGGAGTAGTAGAATCTATGAAATCTTAAATATCTCCCTGCAATAGTTATGGTGTTTATTTTGTCCAGATCCCAAAAAATTCAGAATATCTTGGAAAGTTTTTGTTCAAGTGTGAAGACTGAGTTTCATTAATTTCAACAAATGTATAATCCTAAAAAGACAGCAATGCAGTATTTGCTTATTTCGATTTTTCTTTTATTCAGCGTGTCAGTGACTGTCACTTCTACTGCTTCATAGTTCTGGACGAAACGATTATTGTCCTTTTCACAGTTCATTCATATTTTTTTTTAATGTGTGTGTGTGTGTGTGTAGGACGAGGAGTTTTTCCAAGGCAGCCGTCTGCCGTGTGGCTGCACGGCGCCTGACGGGACTCCTCTTCGCATCATCAGCATCAAACCGTCCACCATGTGGTTCGGAGAGAGAATGAAGAAAACCAACGTGATAATAAAGTAAGAGAAGGTTCAAGTTTGTGGAAATAATCACCCCTAAGATAAGATGATTGTTTTTAAAACAAACCGTAAAAGATAATTAATTCTAAATCACATTAAGTTTGGTTTGTGAGCGCTTAATATGCCTTTTTTTTGGTGCTTTTCCAGAACAGGAGCCAGTTCCTTCAGAGCCTGCTTCAGTTTCCATTCCTCCTACTCAGAGGTACTTCCATTTTTTTGAAAACTTAAATTATTTATAAATAATTAAACAAGAGTCACATAACTGTGGTAGAAGCTTGTAGTGTTCTCCATAGCTAATTGTGATATATGATATGAAGAGTTTTTAAGCACTTGGCATACTTAAAATCCATACCTGTATATACTGCATTTTTAATATAATTCATTCCTGTATATATTGCACTATGATTCACTTAATTACTGCTTAAGCACTTCTGGTTAGATGCTATCTGCATTTCATTGCTTTGTACTTGTGACATCTGCAATGACAATAAAGTTGAATCTAATCTAATCTTAAAAAAGTTACAGCAATAATAAACAACTATTTGAGTTGTTTGTCCATCCACTCACACACACATATACAGTACAGTAAATTGTATTTTGATGCTCACAATGTTCCTCTCTGATTTCAGCTTAAAAACTTCCTGTCCTACCTCCAGCCAGTCAACATCTACCCCAGTGTCATCCCTATTGGTCGGACACTGACTGATGTTTCACAGATGTAAGTGAAGTTTTAGTTATTTAAATTAAACCTGCGAACCAAAGATTTTATTAAGAGTTTATTTTGGGAGAAATGTTAAATAAGACATGTAGAATAGGCTGATATTGATTAAATCACACTTTTTTTTTTAAAGCTTAAATTTGGTGAAATCTTCCAGATGGAAGCATTTATTGCATGTTATTTGTTCAATGACTATTTGAAATTTGAAAATCTGATGATAAAATTCAGTGTTTCCAGTTTCTGGCTATGATAAATGGTGTAATTTTGGCAATGTGTTTTTAAAGAAAGCATGTTTTTCAACAGTTGTGCGCTCTGTGGGTAAACAGTCGTAAATACGTTGACACACTGTGTTTGAACAGGTTGAAGCTGATGTGCAGGAAACAGTCAGATCAAGCATTAACTGTATACAAACCTCTGGGAGTCCTCAAACGCAGCAAGATGGAGCAACGTACATATGGTGAGACCAACACACACACACACACACACACACACACACACACACACACACAGCATATATAAAACCACAACAGGTGCTCTGCACAATAACAGACTGCCTCTCTAACTGTGAGGCTTCTTTACAGGTCACAGTGTTGGAACATGAAATATAAACTGTGCTGCACAGAAACTAGCTGAATGTTTGGGAGGTCTTTCTGGGGGACAACAATTATTCTTTTCACATTTGCAAACTTTAGTTTTTATAAATACATGAAGCATCAGAACTGCTTGTATCATGCAGTTTTGTGCCAGTAGAGGGCGCGCTCAGCCAGCTGGACACAACAGGTCTCATGAAGTCATAATTAAAGATCATTTACTATGATTAGGCTCACTAATTTGTCCCCAACCTCCTCATATATACACACAGATATAGGGATTGTAAGTAGGGGTGTGTCATATTGTATTGTTCACGATTATACCGGTATATTCTTTTTATGAGTAACAAAAACCGCATATCATGATATTAGCAACTTTATAATAATATGGCATAAGGGTTTCCCCTTAAGAACCTTTATTCTCCTTTACAATATTTCATTAAAATATGCAATGATTGAGATCAGTGTATATGATGGAAACAAATTTGGGCTTTTATGAAAAAAAATTATCCAGGGTGCATGCCCCGCACCCTCCTAGTTGTTTGTTTATATATATATATATATATAATTATTTGCTAATACTCAAGAGTATTTTTTTTGTATTTAGCAACTGTTTGATGATTTCCACCTAATATTTAAGATTTAATTGCTTTTATGAATCCACAGACTGCCCACTTTACACTACATTTTAGATTTATGATTGATTTTTATTTTGTTGAATGTTTTTTATTTATTTGTACAGACTAAAAAAATCATATTTTCTATATATTTCTCAGTATTTTTTTATATCGTCAAGAATATCGTTACCGCAAAAATACCCTGAAATATCATGATAATCGTTTAGGGCCATATCGCCCACCCCTAATTGTAAGGGCCAATAAGGGCCAGTTCAGCAATAATAATTTAAGTTAAAAACAGTTAAAAAATGAATGATGATAATTTCATTGTAATCCATGCCATGCTTAGAGTATGTTAGTTTCAAATATACAATTAGTAATGTTTAAAGGGTTAAAAATGTTTCTATGCTTTAAATTTTACATTGTGATGTCACTATATAGTGGTAACTACGGTAACTGACTGTGTATCTTAACCCATTGAAGCCTGGATAGCGGATACGTCGTTTTGTAGTATTTGTATAAGCTCTCAAATACTTTGAAATACTTTTTTTTTTTAATTTCATTTCTATCTGCTACAGAGGCTGAAAAATCTATTATTTAGTAGAAGCGTTGACACTTGAATTTCCAGAAAAACTTCAGGTTTTAGGGGCTTATTTCAAAATCGCCCAGAGGTTTTACAGGCAGTTTTAGGCGTCAATGGGTTAAGTTTCGTTTAGAGTCAGAACACGGTGGAAGCAACACAGTCTTTTGACCGTGCGTCAGACTTGTAATTTACTTTTAAAATGTTTACTTAAAAACAACAAAGACAAAGAAGTTGTCATGTCTCGTCGCTCGCGTGGAAAAATAGTGTTTTTGTCGTCTGACTCTAGAAGTGGCGCAGTAAAAAAGGAAGACCAAACAGAGTGCTGCTACAGGGATGTAGGAGATCTTTTTAAGAGATGAAAGAGAAAAGAAAGGAAAATTAGGAGCAATCTCTGAGCCTCGTTATAGAAAGCAGAAGAAGACGCCTCCTCCAACTGATCACCCAAGTCCCTCGATGTCTCTGAGGCAGGATCTGGCCCGATAAAAGTGACTTCTCTTTGGTAAATGAGCCGGTCAGATTAAAGCATGTCTGGGTCCCGTGTGTGTGTGTGTGTGTGTGTGTGTGTGTGTGTGTGTGTGTGTGTGTGTGTGTGTGTGTGTGTGTGTGTGTGTGTGTGTGTGTGTGTGTGTGTGTGTGTGTGTGTGTGTGTGTGTGTGTGTGTGTGTGTGTGTGTGTGTGTGTGTGTGTGTGTGTGTGTGTGTGTGTGTGTGTGTGTGTGTGTGTGTGTGTGTGTGTGTGTGTGTGTGTGTGTGTGTGTGTGTGTGTGTGTGTGCGCGCGCGCGTGCGTGTGAATTTCAGGCCTATATGTGCGTGTTTGACAATAAGAAATAACAATGGAGTGAAAAAACTGAATGTAGCTCTTCACAGAGTGATTAATAGGGCGAGATATATGTGTTTCTATATGTGTTTCTATATATGTGTTTCTATATTTTGCAATCAAAGTCTGTACTGTACAGCGGGTGTGAAGCTGTTGGCTGGTCTTTGTTTGTTTAATAAGCTGCTGCACAAGATGCAGAACTGAAGTTGGCATTTAAAGTTGAATGGTCCGTTTATGAAGCACTTATTTTAAAACTAACTTTGCCTGCAACGTCATGTTCTATTATCTGTTATATATTGTGTCTATTTTCTGCATCAAGCTTGTTCTAACTGGCATTTGCATGCAGTTAACCCTGTCATCTTAAAAGGCCTATGTTATATATGGTTTAATGGGACACAGTAAGCCTTTACAAGGATTATTTCAGATTTGTAAATTACTCTTGAGACACCCAGTCATCTGCATCCAAATATTTCTGTCTGCTGATTAAAATTAGAGCCTCACAGGTATGAGATTTTTGAGATTGATACTGAAACTAATTTCAGAGGAGACCAAGAATACATTTATCATTTTATAATCCACTTTCAAACTATTATTATTGTCTTTTCTGCCAGTGTTAAATAGACTTAAATATGGTTTATTTTATGCCAAATACATGCAAATAAAGGTGATAAAAAGATGAATATTAATGATAAAATGTCAGATAAGAATCAATTCAGATTACGACTACATTTAAGATTTGTAAAGTTATTATTTTAAATGCATGGAAGGTGACATTTTCGTGGTAGATCGTCAGTGACCAGTAGCAGCTTTGTACATTAATAAACCACTTAACTTTAACTTTCTCTGTTCAGATTCAGACAGCGATGAAGGGCTGTTTGACGGGCTGGACGTTGCACCAGTGAGGAAGAAGATTGCGCTGAACCAAGATCTTAAAAATGGTGGATGATTATTTTTGTAGCATCATTTGTCTAGGTTTTAGTTTGGTGTGTGTATAAATGTGTTAATTATTATTTATAAAATGTTTTGCTGTTGTATTTCTTAGGGAAAGCTCAGAGTTCTCAGAAGACGGCGCCCCCGGTGTCTGTGGAGGAGTCTCTGCCTCTGAACGTCACAGACACACAGGCTGCTGCTCACAACTTTGTGGACTGCACTGAATCTAACGACGAAGACGAGGGTGAAGAGGAGGAGGAGGAGAAACAGGGAGAGGAGGAGAAAGAGCTGACGAAGGAGGAAGTGAAGGGGACGTTAAAGGAAACTGAGAAAAAGTTGAGTGAGATCGAAGGCTCCTCTAATCCTCCGAAATGGGAGGACTTCTTCACAACTGAGCCGCTGAGTGACAGCCAGAACAGCCTCAACAGCCAATCACAATCCTGCTGCTCTCTCCCGAGCCCCGCCCCCTCCAGAATGACGGGTTCACAGACCCCAGAGCTGTTCAGCGACGAAGATGAAACCCCTGATATTGAGGAGAACTTCAGTCTGACCCTGTCCGGCTCTCTGTCCAATCATTCCTCCCAGAACCAGGACTCGTGTCTAGCTGACACTCTGATCCTCCAACCAGAGCAGAGGGGGCGGGAACAAGGAGACTCGAGGACCAATACGGCGTCTCAGGAAAAGACAGAAGAAAGTAACGTCCAATCGGAGCAGGAGGAGCTCCCAGACTCTCAGGTGTCGTCCGACTTTGATGTTCCCTGCACGCCAGAGTCCAAAATACCACAACATGATGAGCTGTCGCAGCTGTACAGGAAGCTGGCGTCAGGAGAGGAAGTGGTCATCAGGAAAGGAAGTCAGGGCTCCACGTGAAGGAATGTTAAATGACGTTGTTGGTGAGACACATTCCCTCTATAGGTTCCCCTTTATGCTGCAAGATTGCCTGTTTATATGTGGGATAAACACATAATGAGCTTCTATGACCTCACATGCCTTACAAGCAGAATTACATGTTAAAGTACTCATTTTACATTTTTCTGTAATGAGTCACTTTAGTTTTGCAATTCAAGTAACTAGCTATTTAGTTACATTTTGAATAAGCTATTTGTTACACCGTTTAAGGTGCAGTTTGTCATTTCTGACCACATGCTTCAAAAACAAATACTAAAAGCAGAAAAGACACTCATCAAGATGAAAAAACACTTGCAATGTCTTTAGAACTATAAAGCAAACTTTCCTCAATGAAATTAAGACCAATACCGAAGCGTCTAAGAGACTGTTGCAATGGACGGGTCCCTGTAGAGTTTTATCTCCACACTGGTAGAGATTTTTTGCCCTACGAAGGCACAGAGAGCAACAGCCTGGCAGAGAGGAGACACAGGTGGATGTGATGTGGAGTTAGATGTGCCTTTTCCATAGTAGTTGATATGGCCTGCTTACTAGGCCTGGTCTCCGATTTCACCATTTCACAAATCAACAGGCGCTGTCCAGCAGGTTTAAGCACTGTACAACTCTGATTCCTAAAAAGTTGGGACATTGTGTAAAATGTAAGTAAAACGGAATTCCAACTGAATGTAGCTCTACACAGAGTGATTAATAGGGCAAGATATCTGTGTTTCTATATTTTGCAATCAAAGCCTGTACTGTACAGCAGGTTTTGAGCTGTTGGCTGGCATTTATTTGTTTAATAAGCTGCTGCACAGTTTAATGATGATGCAGAACTGAAGTTGGCATTTAAAGTTTAAAGGTCCATTCTGCTGTTTCTGTTTATGAAGCACTTCTTTTAAAACTAAATTTGGCTGCAACATCATGTTCTATTATCTGTTATATATATATTATATCGATTTTCTGCCTCAAGCTTGTTACAACTGGCATTTGCATACAAATTACATTACCTTTTTTTTTTTTCATGCACTCGTTTTACATAACGTCCCAACTTTTAAGGAATCTGGGTTTTATTGCTCTGTTCCTGCCACAAAAACAAAGTAAATTCCAGATGCTTTTGCAGTTTCTTTGCAACATAAGTTACTTTGAAGGTAATGCTACAGAACACTGCCTACGAGTGACACCCAGTGACGCCTCCAAACCACACAAACCTCAGGATATAAAGCTACACACACATTTCATTCCAGTGCACTTTAAGTTCACCTGTGCCTGACATACATTAATGCACCTGTGACTTTTCCTTTTTGTTGACAGTTTGTGGTTTGTTCTGATAAACACTTTTTCTTCATTGTGAAGTTGATAAGATGATGTTTTGTATCAAAGCAGAAATATTGTATATATGTTTCTCAAATCTAATTAAAAAGCATTTAATTTAAACTGCGGTGCATTTCTTTTTTAAAGCAGTGAAAATGTTTTCACTTTATCCTCATGAAAACGTCTTGCACTATAAAACCCAATGTTGCTTGTTTGTTTTCATAACTAATTTTTCCTTTTCAATTCAACAAAGATTTGTGCAAAAAGTAATTTTAACTTAAAATATTGAGTCAAATAGCAAGATGCATTTGAGTTAACTCCATAGTCTTTGTTGTCTTGACATACAATTCTTTCCAGCATGGACACTCAAATTTTTAAGTTTAAACAAGAAGGGTTTTTTTTTGTTTTGTTTTAGTTGTGTGGAAGTGCAAATGGAAAATCTGTTTTATATTTAATTTTATAAGTTTTACCCTGCTGGACAGTCGGCAATGTCCAAATATTGAAACAAAATGCAAAATATACAATGTAAACAGTTTTTTATTATTAATGCAAACAATAAATTAAATAAAAAATGAAATAAAAATGCATTTTTGCTAACCATCTGAAAATGAAAACCACATTTAAGATGAGAGGATTTTCAAAGACTCGACCTCCTGTACAGTGGACAATATTTAAATGTTAAATTAGAAAAAAAAGATAATTAAAATGCAATATAACAAAGACAGCATTATTTTTCCATTTGTACAACCATTATTTAATGGCATGTAAATGTAAATACAGCAGCCTGGGGGCGCTGTTTCACCTGTTGACTTTTCTGTTTGATGACATATTGAACAGACTTTACAAATCATCGAAATGTACCTTTTATTTTGGACTCAACTGTTTCAGAAACATCAGAGCCCATGTCAAACTGAGAAATGCTTTATTTTTCAGTAGATGTTTTTGATCTGAATAGTTATTTGTCCATATTGTGTCAGGATTTCCAAATCCAGCAACTCCTGACTTACTCCTGTTGTAACTCTGCAGCAGTGGCGGTTCTAGACCAATTTTACTGTGGGGGCCAAGGAGGGGCCAGTGTTTAATCAGAGGGGCACATTGAAAATCGTCAAAAATGATATTTAAGCATTCAAAACCTTTATTTTAGCTAAAAGTCTCATATTTGGAAGAACTACATTGATTGAAGCAATGAGACTTACCAACATTAACAATTATCTTTGTATGACGATGACATTTCTCTTTTTTGTGCACAATTACTTTTTTTTAAATTTTGAAAGTGCAGTACAGTGAGAATAATCTTTATATTTAGCTTTTATTGCACAATTAAACTATTATACAATGTTCACATTCTGGGTTCCTTTTGTGTACAATGAGATATTGTTTGAACAAAAAATAGGTAAGAATTGTTCCGTCGTTCATCGTTATAAATTGATCATTTTATTATTAATTTGACACAGGGGCCACAGCAGGGGCCAAGGGCTTCTTCACAGGGGCAGTGGCCCCTGGAGGCCCCTGTGTAGAACCGCCACTGCTCTGCAGCATTGACACATGTATACAGTCCAAATCTCCACATAGATGCACATGTACAACATTATATGTTTACTTCAGCGTCTTGAAAGAAGTGGCATCCTTGTGAGTTCACCTTGTAAATGCCCAGAGGAGGAGAAGCTTCACTGACGTCGTTTCACAGCAGGAGCCACTTTCTGCTCTGTGTTGTGTCCTGGAGACGCTGAGAGTCTGCTGCAGGCTTTCAGTACAAACAAACCGAACTACAGGCGCGTAACGGAACGTTTATCAAGCCCTTTAGTACTATTTTTACTGTAAACTTTCAGAAAAATGTTCACTGACTAAACTTTCTTGTTATAATAACGCAAATATACCATAGATAGATACAGCAACTTTAAATTAATCTTTATTTGGACATCTTGCGGCTGTTTTGTTCGAGTGATATTTGCATTAAAGAGAATATTGCTATATTCCATATTTTTTAACTGTCAAAACATCCTAATAAATACAACATGGGTTAAAAATGACCCGTATCCATTTGTTAGCTAAGAAACTTGCTAAGCTAACTACTTAGCTAGCTTCTTGGCTAACTAGTTAGCTAAGTAGCTTGCTAAGCTAACTACTTAGCTAACTTCTTGGCTAAGTAGTTAGCTTAGCATGCTACTTAGCCAAGTAGTTAGCTATGTTATAATACAAGAACTTTTTTCTTCATAAAGTATGAGAAGCAAAATGGAAATAATGATATGATGTTATCAGAAACAAGATATTTAAAGAATACTTGGAATATTCAATCATAAAATAAGTTCATATCAAAAGATAGAGCACAGAAACACACCGCCGCATTAAATAACATGGGAAATGAATGCGGGTAATTTTTGACCCATGTTGCCCACTAGAAGGGGTGTCAATATGTTGTGCATCAAAAGGTTAAATTAATGAATATTTTTAAATTGAAGAAAACAATGGTCTAATAATTTTTCCATGACTGGACGTGAATTAGAGTCTAAACTGAGCTTTATGGCACAGAAAGAAAAAAAAATCAGATATACCGAGAATTGTTTTTTTTTTAATTGGATTTGTTGACTGAATATCACCAAACTTGTGTTTCTAATTTGTTCTGCACGAGTCCTACCTGCTATTCAGACCTTAATTAGTCAGTTAGTTAGTGGAGAGCTACATGCTGCACAGCTCCTGCCTCTCTCTCTCTCTCTTTATGTCATTTTGTGATGAATCAGTTGATGGACGTTCACTGTTACACCTGCAGCTGGCGCTTCATGAAGCAGCTACACCACCCATAAAGCCAAATGAAGTTCACCCAGTGGAGTCGCCTCTTTGGAATGAAAACCTGCAGCCTCTTCATGTAACCACGTAAGCACCTTCACCTTTTTAAACAGTAAAATGTCACTGTTTTCATAGTTCTGAGTCCATCTGCTTCCTCCAAAGCACAAAAGTCTGTAACCAGTTCCTTTGACGCAGCAGGCTCAGCAGCCAGTCGAACCAGGTGGAGCTGGTCCCATTAAAGTCCACACAGAGGACGCTGGGAGGGAGATTGGCTCCGCTGGGAGCTGCTGGGTCCCACCTGAGATTTGGTGAGTTCCTGATGACAAACACTGAGGACCTGGAGAACTCCTGCAGGGTTTCTCCTTCTGTCCCATCACTCTTCTGTAGCACCTTCAGCCCATGAAAAAGACAGAAGATTGGTTAATTTCAAGGGATTCATTTAACCCTCCCTGTTATGTTGTGGGTCAAAAAGACCCATTTCAAAGTTTTAAAATCTAAAAAAAATAGTTTAAAGTATTTTTTGGGTATGAAACTTCTTCTGCTCGGCTTAATAAGTGTAACCAACGTACAGTCATGGAAAAAGTATTAGACCACCTTGTTTTCTCCTTGCTTTCTTGTTCATTTAATGCTTGAACTAAACTAGTAAAGGTACATTTGTTTGGAGAAATATAATGATAACAACAAAAACAGCTCATAAGAGTTTAATTTCAGAGCTGTAATGGACATGATAGTTTTTTTCTGGAGTCAATATTTTGCTGTTTAAACGTGTGACTTCTTCTGCTTTTCTGTGTTATAGTTTTTTTTCTGGCAATTCATACTGCCTGTCAAACATTTGCATTATAACTTTAAACACGTTTCTCAGGCAGCCTTTCCAGCTGTTTATGTTATTTTGATAATAAATTATGATAATAAATAATGTTAATCTCATTGCAATGTTTTGTTAACAGAGCCTGAAAGTCTATTTTATTTGTTTTGGTTGTAGTTTATTTATTTATGTTTTATTTATCTAGGATCTTTTAATATTTCGTTTCCACATTTCAATTCCAATGTTTGATATTCTTAAGATTTAAAAATTTATTGCTGTGGAAAAGGATGTAATTATGCTCTAATATCGTTACAAAACTAAAATTGATCAATACAATGATATCATCGTTTATTGTGATAATTTCACGGATTTTGAACAGGGATGGAACCTTTGTCTCGCCATAATTTTGTAGTATGGGTTCAGTTTTTTCTGACAATAAGTTGATAACAAATTCATAATTTATACATGATTTGAAATAGCTTTGCATTTAATGGATTTTTCGTGTCCCAAGCTAAATTTTGTCTGAAATGATTGCCAAAACTACTGAAAATAAATAATCCAGTTTTATTTTATTGCAGCAAGATAATCCCCTCAGGATTAATCCTGCATTTAAAACATACTTTTCCTTTAAACTGTGAGTAGATATGAGAGTTATCATGATGACTAAAGCAGGTTTCAAGCCTGCAAGTTGATTTTTTACACAATACTGACATTAAAATCTCAACTAAGTTGTCTTTTAAGCAGTAAAGTAAAGAGCAGGTGAACTGAGGAAAACTAACAAATACTGGCATGATCCTTCTACCGCTGACGTGACATCTTGGCTCTCATTAACGAGAAGCTGGAGGAGGTCCACACACACACACACACACACACACACACACTAACACGGAAGCACACACACCTGGCTCTTCATTAAAATTAGAGTCCGTCCCCCCACAGCGGCCTCCTGAGGGCCACCAAGTCTCTCTCATGCTCTGCGGAGGACAGTTTCATTAATTAACACAAATATTTAATTAGATGCATTAATGTAGCACTGACAAAATATAAAATACAAACACAGCATGTACTTGTATACAAACACACACACATGTTAAAGTCAAAAAGATTTTTTTTTTAAACATGCAAACACACAAAGCGATCATCAGTGTTTTTATTCTCCCATGCTCTCATGACCCTGGAGGCTCAACAGGAAATTGAAGTTGTGTGTGTGCCTCTGTGTGTGCATGTGCGTGCGTGCGTGTGTGTGCGTGTGTGTGTGTGTGTGTGTGTGTGTGTGTGTGTGTGTATTAAGAATTAGTAAAGTAGTGCACTGTCACGTAGGCATGCTGCCTGACACCAAATGCAGAATGTAAACACAGGCACATTAACTAAAGAAAACAATCTGACAAAAGTGTTGTTTTTTTATCAGATTTAGACGAAAAGAAAGAGACTAGTTTCCTGTCTGTTCGTCTTTTTATGGTGTTTTAAATTAATAATTTTGAGTTACTTTTCTAATTTTCACTTGCACCTGATATTTAAGAACAAATGACTTGCAGGCAGTAGAGAATGATTTTTGTTATTATTTAGAGTCAACAAAGGACTTTGTCTGCTCTGGAGCTCATTACTGGACAATATCACATTTTGAATTTTGTTTGTTCTGTACATTGTAGGTTTTTCAGTGTGTGTGTGTGTGTGTGTGTGTGTGTGTGTGTGTGTGTGTTACCTCTGAGTGATCCTATGTGTACTTGAGGAATGTTGCTCAGGTCTGCAGGAAAACCCACATACACACCTCCGTAGTTCCTGTATGCAGAAACACACAATTTAGAAGTTATATATATATATATATTTCATTTTAATGCTTGGTACATCTAAAGGTACACAAATATAATGAGAACAACAAAAATATCCCAAAAGAGTTTAATTTAAGAGCTGATATCTAGACATTTTCCATGTTTTTCTAATAAGGATTTTGGTTAATATCAAGAAAACCATGGGAAAATGTCTAGATATCAGCTATTAAATTAAACTCCTATGACCTATTTTTGTTGTTATCATTATATTTGTCCAAACAAGTGTACCTTTAGTTGCACCAGGCATTAAAACGAACAAGAACATTGAACATGAACATGAATACGTATGTATAAACCGATTGCATGTGTACCCAGGAAATTACTATTCAATGACTCACTTCCATTTGTCATCCTCTGGCACAGGTTCTTCTGATCTGTCAACACACACACACACACACACATTAAAAGCTCTACGTTAACCAAAAACATCAGAGAAAGGTCAAACAGCATGCACATGTTCTAACATCCGAATATGTGTGTTGAGCTTTTCATTAAAGAGATAAAATGAACTTACGCCTTTGATGACGACTCGGCACGACCTGAAGTCACAAACAGACGGATGAATGAATGAATGAATGAGATGAATATTTGGCATATTTGATTTAATTCAAACACCTCTGACAACAGAAATGCAACCTGCAGCAACAACAAGAAGTATGAATCAAAAGGAGTGACAAGGACAACAACCTCAGAACTTTATTTTAAATCAAAATTAAGTGCCAGGTCCGAACTTTGTCCAGTAAAATGTAAGACCAACATGCAGCCTGTATACAATCACACATTGTGGATATTATACAGATCATTATTCTTCTTTATATCAACATAAACCATCATGACTTTTTCCCAAGTGGGTGGGTTGCTTCTTTAAATTTTCTCTTGAAACATTTGTGTGTGTATCAGCCCCACCCTCACTCAAACTGACACACCGTTGCACAGAGCAGAGGAGCAGAGAAACACTGAAGCAACACAGAAAAAACATGTTTCAAAACATATCAATGTTTTGTTATGTACTCTGGGCTTGTGATACCTTTTGTTTTGGGTTCGGGTCAGGGACAGTGTTTCTCTTCCCACAATGCATAATTTATTCGCGATATAAACTACACAGGTACAAGACCTTGACTTCTTTACTGGTTCCCAAACGATAGGGCTGGGCGATATGGACCAAAAGTCATATCCCGATATATTTAGGCTGAATATCGATATATGATATATATACAGATATTTTTAACCCATAGTGAGAGCAAATGTTCAGTTAAAGTCAAAGCCAAATATGACATCATGACATCTTCAAGTTGGGAAATACGATCCGCCGTGAACCCGAGGTATTTTATTTAGAAAATATACCGGATGTTTTATTTTGTGTCTGTGCACGACTTCCTGCCCTGAACAATCTGCTCCTTGCTGAATTGATGCTCCATCGTCCGTCAAAAATAGAAGCTTGTTTTTGTTTGATTGTTTTTCTCATCTGTTTGTTTTCTCATATGTTTTTTTTTCTCATATGTTTTATTTGTTCCTTATTTTTGCTGTGTAACAATGTCTGTTGTGTGTTGAGGGTATAGGTTTGGATATTATTTTGGTTTTCTGAGTGGTGTGAAAGGGACCACCCCCCCACTTAGGATAGGAAGGTGTCTCACTTTCTGTAATAAGTTTTTGACTTTGGCAAGCTTGTGTTTCTGTGCATATTATTAGAGCTATTTTGATTTACCCTATGTGAGGGAATATGAGTTGTGGGGGTTGGAGTTTTGTGCATATCCTCTGTAACCTGTTGATTGTGTGTGAAAAAAAAAAAAAAAAAAAATAGAAGCTCTGCTCAAGTGTTGGAGGGCTGACGGATGGCCGTGTGACGACGAACTCACTACGCAGCGGATACGGAGTCTCACACAGTGATTATAATGAATGTGTAACGGCTCCACTGACGGATCTGCAGCCGTTACGCATTCAGTGGAATTTAAGGGTGACTCTTGGCTTCACATGAGAATCGAACACCGGTCTCTTGCGTCAAAGTCCTGGGTTCGTTTGACCCGTCTACCTCCAATCCCTCTCGCCCAGAGCGAAGCTATTTATATCACATCACTTACCCGAGGTGTTTAATACTGCATGCATATGGGTTTACATTAAAGATTGCCTTGATATCACACGCAGAGGATCGTGACAAAATGTCCACATGTGACGGGGCTGGAAACACACAACACTGTAAACAATAACAACCTGTTCTCATCTCAGGATGTTAAATACTGCAGTATGGGGATGAAACACCCTGAGGCTCATAAATAAGATAAGATAAGATAAAATATTCCTTCATTAGTCCCACAACGGGGGCATTTCCAGTGTTACAGCAGCAGAAATAGAAAGAAGCATTAATAAAATAACATTAAATAGAAACAAGCAATATTAACAAGAATTATTAAAGTATTGATAATTTAAACAAGATGCCCCCAAACACAGAAAATAATAATAAAAGATAGAAAGCAGGCATCTCACACCTCACACTTCAACTGTGATGGAGAGTGATTACTTTTGCATGAATCCATACAGTGTTTTTGTGTGAAAATCTTGCATATTATGCCTTTAATTTGGGCAGATAACTGGTAGGATTAGTGAACAAAAGTTAACACTGTATTTAATGTGAAACAGGTTTGAGTTTTTCATAAAAACATGCTATTTATGTGAACCTTTAACTGCTGTATATGACAGAAAAAGTTGCGAAATTAACTTAAATAGAACGAAAAAAAGAGAGAAGCTTTAAATCTGTTTTGTTAACCGTCATTATGTACTACTAGATGAACAAAATGTTCTTCTATTTCGGTGTTTCTCACCTGCAGAGTTGCTGCTGCTGCTGCTGTTGGTGGTGGCTGGTGAGGAATTTCCACATCCCATCTCTCACCTGACTCAAGAAAAACCACAGAAGAAGAGCAAGGAAGGAAGGAAAAAGCCCAAATGAGCAGAAGAAGAAATAAAGAAGCCGAGGTACGAAAAAAAAAATTAAGAGATGACCTTCCTTTTTTCTGTACCTCTCTCTACTCTGAGTCTAAGCACTGTAGCTCTCAGCATGGAGGAAGGATTAAAATGACGGAAAAGAAAAGAGAGAAAGGGAGGAGGGGAGGAGAAAGAGAGAGAGGAAACTGAGTGTGTTCACCCCTGCTGTTGAGGGAGAGTGTGTGTGTGTGTGTGTGTGTGTGTGTGTGTGTGTGTGTGTGTGTGTGTGTGTGTTTTAGTGTGTGTCCCGTGCTTTGAAATCTCTGCACAATTTGAAGGAAGTGGATCAAAGTCGGCTTGAATCTGTTCAATTTCTGCCCCAACACAGTCCAAGTGGACTTGAGTGGGATTAAGGCAGAGCGGAGGGGGCAGTTAGAGGTTCAGTTCAGCTGAAGGAAACCAAACTTCTAACCAACACACACAAACGTACGTCCTCACAGTCAGAAATAAACAACTGATTAAACACAGAGCTACTGGACAACTCTGGGCATCGAGAATCACCTCCAGATTTTGTTAGATTTATTATATTATAGGAACATGTCAACATGAAATAAAGGTATTGTGTGTTATAATTTACATGTGTTATTGCTTTGGATTACTAATGTGTGAAATGATTGCAATCTAACTTAGAAACAGAGGACTTTCCCGACTGATATCTGTGTAAAGGACACTAGTTTTGAAAGTTACCTCCTGGCTGCCTGCTGAAAACAAAGTGGTTATGTTTAGTTAAAAGGACTCAGTTTCTTTATGATTACGGTACAAAGCTACTGCTCTGTTGTCTTGAGACTGTCTCTCCAGCTGCCGCATATATACATTTACATTACATTTACATTCAGTCATTTAGCAGACGCTTTTATCCAAAGCAGCTTACAGAAAGAAAGGGGAACAATCAAGGAATAGTGCAATAAGAGCCATTAGTGCAGTATTAAGTGCTATATAGGCTATATATGCAGTAATACGCTTTATACAGGTGCATCTCATTTAATCAGAATATCATAGAAATGTTTATTTATGTCAGTAATTCAATTCAAAAAGTGGAAATAACACATTATATAGATCCATTACACACAGAATGAAACATTTCATGTCTTAATTGAATTAATTTCTTCTAATTATAATGATTATAGCTTACATTTAATGAACCTTAAATTCAAAATAATTTAATTTTACAAAAGACATTTAGCAGATGCTTTTATCCAAAGCGACTTACAGAATAAAAAAGCAAACAATCAAGGTATAGTGCAGTAAGAGCTATTAGTGCATCAATTGTGCTAGTGACAATTATTTAAGGAGTAGAATTATCGTGTGGTGCTAGGAAAGAAGATGATCTCTGAAGAGCTGGGTCTTCAGGAGGGTTTTAAAGGTAGAGAGGGACGCCCCTGCTCTGGTAGGAACTGGTAGTGTGTTTAACCAGCGGGGAACAAGAAAGTCTGGATTGCAGAGTGGAGAGATAGTCTCTTCACTCAGAGAACCAAGGTTATAACGTAACCGTATGTTCTCTAAGGTTAGGGCCAGGCGGCAACCTCCAGGTCTGAGCAATGAGACAAACCAGGAAGTGCCTTCAGCTGCATTCTACCAATAGATCCAACAGGGGGCGCTGACGGTGGCTGCAGAAGCATTTCAGTCTATTCAATTCAATACATAATGAGAAACCTTCTCACTTGATTTATTACCTCAGAATTTTTTTTTAGGACACTATAGTCTCAATCACTAGTAACAAATCTTCTTCAAGACAATTTGATTCTAATAATGACCCCATTTAGAAGAAAAAAGAAGATAAAGAATCGTATGATTTGGGGCGGGGCTACCTTTGATTGACAGGTCACTAACAAGGCGAGCCGTCATCAGGAGAGAAACAGAACAATGTGTATCCACGGCAACATGTCAATAAAAGTTTTATATATTAAAAAAAGGACGTTTAGCGGTTTGGTCTCATAACTTTGAACTTTCAAAATTAATTCAAAATTTAGGACACATAACCATGCACATATAATAAGGACTGGATATGGCACTGTGGCTCAGCCTTTAATCCTCTGGGGTCTATGATCATGCTGGCATTATCAGACAACGTGGCTTTTTTAAAAGCGCTGTAACAAAAAAAAACGGGTCACGTGGAGCGCTGTGTCGACTTCACTCCAAATTACAGACTTGAAACTTTCTCCAGTTTTTTGTTTGAGGTTCCGAGGTCACGTAAAACCAAAGATATGATCATTTTAATTTTATAGTACAAAAATATTTATTGAAGTGTAAAAGTAGGATGGGACCAGTCAGGCGTGGCGTTGTGTAAAAATTGAAAAAAGGGGTCTAATCATCTTACACTGTTCCTATAAATATACATGTTTTTAGGGTAATTTTTTGTGTATAGTTTTATCATATTTGAATTTTACCTTTATATGTTCATATTTGTAACCTATGTTTTACATTTTTCAGGTCTGAAAAAGTTCATTGAGCATATTTGTGGTTTTTATTGTCAGAAATAGTACAATTTTATTTCAGATTTCATGATTTGTGTGTATATTTGGGCTCAATGTGTTAATAAAGTGAAAAAATAAGCTCATGTTGAAGTTGTTCTGAGAAAATACCAAATTCCAAACATGGGTATAGTGAATATTATGTGGTACATAAAGGGCAAATAGGCTCAGACCCCAGAGGGTTGAGCCTATTCCTCCAGTGGACACTCCCAGTGTTGCAGCAAAAATCCCCTCTGCAGCCCAAAAAGCATTTTCCCCCACAAACCACAATTATAAAATTGCTTCCATGTCGTTACTCATGCCTGCTTCTACAAACTGTGGGCATGCAGACCGCCATCTACTGTAGGTAATTCATGGAATATAGATAAGTAGCTCATGCAACCCCACTAAAAAATTTAAACTATCCCTTTAAGTGAAAGCTTCTCACTTAAAGGGTTAGTTTAGATTTTAGAGTTTTAGAGTTAATAGTCCAAAACAAGAGATTAAAGACACATATGAGACATGACGGAAGGCAGGAGAAAGGAAAACTACCACAATAAATGAACTTTATAACATAGAAATGGCCTTTTATGGTAGCCAGAATCTGGTAAAGCTTGTTTTTTTGGTGTTTTTTCTCACTCATGCGAGAACGAGAACCAATAGGAACCCTAACAAACACTATATATAGCACACAATTAGAGTTGTGGCACCAAGCAACTTCCCAAATCCTGTGAGAACACCAATTCCCTGGTGTGACTACACCAGAGCAGGGATGGATATCCAGTAATGAACAGTTTGCTAATTTATGCTGCAGTTGGCACATAAAAGGTGAAGAAACTGAGGGAAACATCTGGGCGAAAGGATGGACGAATATGTGCAGGTTTCATTTTTGCACCAACATAAACACATGCTATAGAAAAGCCAATTTTAGACGTTATTATTAAAGGTATAGTTTGGATTTCTCAAAGTACAGTTGGAGAACTAATGATTATTTTCATTATCTATTAATATGACAAGTATCTAGTTTCAGAAACAGTACGTTACTTAAGGTTCAAGGTCTTTAAATTCTAGTTTTGTCAGTCCAAAACCCAAAGATAATCAGTTTAATATGATATAAAACAGGAAAAAAATCAGTAAAATCACCATATTTTAGAGGCTGGAAACAACATTTCTGCTATTTTTGCATGAAAATTGATCAATTTTCTACATAGTTTGTTAATTGTTAATTGTTAATTGTTGCAACTAGCAAACAAAGCAATGTTCTGCTGTGGATGTAGCGCAGCAGCTAAACGTATTTAAAATACCCACCTAAGAAAATCAGTTTACATGTAAGCTTGGATTTATAATATTTACATTTGGAATATTTTCACCACTTTTACTTGCTATCAGAGGGGAACTAAAGTCTTTTCCAATCCACCAGACTCTAATATTGAGGTGCATCTCAATACATTAGAATATGATGGAAAAGTCCATTTCCAGTAGTTCAAGTCAAACAGCCCCAACCAAGTATTGAGTCATATAGATGGACATACTTTTCAGAGGCCAACATTTACATATTAAACAGACTTTTTAAAATGGGTCTTTTGTAATATTACATTTTTTTGAGACACTGAACTTTAGGTCTTCAATAAATGTAAGCCATAATCATTATAATTAGAAGAAATTAACTAAATTAAGATATGAAATGTTTCATTCTGTGTGTAATGGATTGTAGGATATGTAATGTGTTATTTCCACTTTCTGAATTAAATTACTGACATAAATAAACTTTTCTATGTTATTCTAATTTATTGAGATGCACACGTAGACTAATAAAGCGTATACTTAAACTGATATACATTTTTTGTGCATTTTGCAAGTGCATTTTGCTGCTGCCCCCATCCACAGCAGTACATTGCTCAGTTTCTGTGTTGATACTCCTGCCTGCCGCTCCAAACTGGGGGCGTGCAGACCGCCATCTACTGTCGGTTACACACTGACTTAGCATAAGTATCTCATACAACCTCACTTCTAAAAACTACAAACTACCCCTTTAACCTGTAGACAGGTTCTGAATGTTTTTTATAACTGTACACATCGCTGCACAGAAGCTGTAAATCCCAGCGTTTCCACATCTCCACAGGTCAGCTGACTGAGCAGATTACTGGGTGATGTAGAAACAGATGCATGTGAGGAAACAAATAGGATTTACTGATACTTTTAGCTTTAGCCCTCTGGAGTCACCAAAAGCTCCAAATCCAGACTTCTTCATCACATCCAGACTAGAAAACAAAGCAGCGTGGAGCCCTACTGTAAATTTACCTCTAAAGTTCTGGCTGTAAACTCCATGAGGCCAGTTTCAGTTTGATGATGATATACCAAGTAAAACTGGAGACAAGCTCAAATATATTTAGTATAAAATGATAGAACTGGATGGAACCCTCGTATATGTTATATTTGACACCTTTGTTCGTATTTGCAACATTCTTTATTGAGCATAATAGTGTTTTGAAAGTTAAAAAAAGATTCTAAATCACATTTAATGTTGGACTAAAGGACTAAAAAAGACACAAAATAACCACAATAAAACCCACAAAATGACTAAAAAGACACAAAATGACCAAGAAAAGATACAAAAACACACAAAATGACTAATAAAAGGCACAAAATGACCAGAAAAACACACAAAAGAAGACACAAAATGACCAAAAGAAAGACACAAAATGAGTAAAATTGTTATGCTAAACACACAAGATACAAATAAAATAGAGTCACACTAGAATAAAAACCAGAGTTGGATGACAGGATCACACACAATCACAAGATCACATTTATGTTGGTTTGTCTTTGTTTATTTTTGTTTTAAAATGTTGATCCAGTAAGTCAGAATAAATAATCAATTATTATTAGCTCATATTGGTGAGGTTGTGCTGAAAAAAAAAAAACCCAACATTTCAGCATTTAAACATTTTTAAGTGGTGTATACAGGCAGGATGGAAATGATTCAAAAATGGACAAAATTCTAATAAGGCCAAAACTCCATAGAGTTAAACACATGAATTACCTATTTAGGGAAAACCCTTTTCACATGCATTGTTTTAATCCAAACTGCACTGAACTGGACTGGTCAGACTGCATGTTGACTCCTTCATCTTTCCCTTCAAACAAACCGAGTCGGTGGGCCTGACGTGGGAAGTCAAAAGGAGAACACATCATTATCGAGCTCTGTACAAAAAAAGAAAAAATGTGACGCCTTCAGTGAGGTGTTTGTTTTGCATCTCACAACTTTATAATTGTTGTATGTTGAACCCGCTAACGGTATCAAACAGGTGTGATAATTTATAAATAAACATGCTGAGCTTTTGAGGCTAATTTCAGACAGACAGAAAGCTTCACTTTCTGAAGTGTCAGCTCCTTAAACACCAGAAAGGGGAGCATCTTTATTTCTCATTCACTAACAAATATAATGTGTTTTTGGGGTAAATTTGGCCCATTTGTGAGCAGAATAACACATTTAGGCTCACAGAAGCAAATTAAACCTGCAATATCTGACTTTTTTGTCTATTTGTGGCCCGTGGAAACAAGTTGTGAACATAAAATAGATATACAAACAGTTTGTTTACACATAAAGCAGTTAGAGAGCAACATTATAATTAATTTTGCAAGATCGTCTTGTAGTGAACTGCTGCCTGCAGCGACGCATACGGATTAAAGTTTCAGGACGGAGAGCTAAACTGTGAATTTTAACTTATTGAGTGCACTTTCTCAAGCTAATAAGGAACTGTCTCAATATAATGACTTAACATATCAAAATAATGAGAATCTTTCTCAAAATAATGAGGAACTATTAAAATATGACTTGGTACATAAAAACAATGAGAAACATTCTCAAAATAATGAGAATATTTCTCAGAATAATTAGAAACTTTCTCAAAATAATGACTAAACATCTCAAAATAATGACTAAACTTCTCAAAATAATGAGGAACTCTCTTAAAATATGAGTTGGTACATAAAAACAATAAGAAACTTTCTCAAAATAATGAGAATCTTTCTCAAAATAATTAGAAACTTCCTCAAAATAATGAGAATCTTTCTCAAAATAATGAAAATCTTTCTCAAAATAATGAGAATCTTTCTCAAAATAATTAGAAACTTTCTCAAAATAATTAGAATCTTTCTCAAAATAATTAGAATCTTTCTCAAAATAATTAGAATCTTTCTCAAAATAATTAGAAACTTTCTCAAAATAATGAGAATCTTTCTCAAAATAATTAGAAACTTCCTCAAAATAATGAGAATCTTTCTCAAAATAATGAAAATCTTTCTCAAAATAATGAGAATCTTTCCCAAAATAATTAGAAACTTTCTCAAAATAATGAGAATCTTTCTCAAAATAATTAGAAACTTTCTCAAAATAATGAGAATCTTTCTCAAAATAATTAGAAACTTCCTCAAAATAATGAGAATCTTTCTCAAAATAATGAAAATCTTTCTCAAAATAATGAGAATCTTTCCCAAAATAATTAGAAACTTTCTCAAAATAATGAGAATCTTTCTCAAAATAATTAGAATCTTTCTCAAAATAATTAGAATATTTCTCAAAATAATGAGAATCTTTCTCAAAATAATTAGAATCTTTCTCAAAATAATTAGAATCTTTCTCAAAATAATTAGAAACTTTCTCAAAATAATGAGAATCTTTCTCAAAATAATTAGAAACTTTCTCAAAATAATGAGAAACTTTCTCAAACTTATAAGGAATTGTCAAGATAATGACTGAACATCTCAAAATAATGAGAAACTTTCTCAAAATAATGAGAATCTTTCTCAAAATTATTAGAAACTTTCTCAAAATAATGAATCTTTCTCAAAATAATTAGAAACTTTCTCAAAATAATGAGAAACTTTCTCAAAATAATAACTAAACATCTCAAAATAATGAGAAACTTTCTTAGTACATAAAAGTAATGAGAAACTTTCTCTAAATAATGAGGAACGTCCTCAAGATAATGAGAATATTTCTCAAAATAATGACTAAACATCTCAAAATAATGAGAATATTTCTCAAAATAATGACTAAACATCTCAAAATAATGAGAATCTTTCTCAAACTAATAAGGAACTGTCTCAATATAATGACTTAACATATCAAAATAATTAGAATATTTCTCAAAATAATGACTAAACATCTCAAAATAATGAGAAACGTTCTCAAAATAATGAGAAACTCAAAGTGTCTGTATATTGAGTAATAATGAGACACTCACAGAATAATTAAACTGTTTTTTATTTAAATTAATATGTTTTTTAATCTTATTTCCTCCTTGTGTTGTCTCTTGTAGTGAACAGCTGCCTGCAGCGACGCCATGAAACGAATCAAAGCAATAAAGTTCCAGGACGGAGAGCTAAACTGAGTTTAAACTTCTAGATTTTATTATAGCACCTGAGAGCTTCTGGATGTGTCCTTCTGCCTGGCTGCTGTTGTTAAACTGAGAACTTTAACAACATCAACAGCGAGGACATGTTGTTACCTCGTCTCTGATTGGCTGATGATAACAACAGGCAGAACACTCTGTTCCTCCGCTTCGTCTCTCTCAGAAGTACTTTCTATTTTTCACAGACCTCCTTCTTCCTCTCTGCTCCTGAAACTTAAAGTGACTCATGCCTCCCACACACTCATGACACACACACACACACACACACACACACACACACACACCTGAATTACAGGGTAAAGCAAAGTGACTTTCCAGAACATAATTGATTGTTCTCAGTGTTTCCAGCAGTGAAAATGACTTTTGAACACACGCTGAGGTTTTTTCATCAACGGTTTCAATGTGCCGACTTTAATATGACACTTCCGCTCTTTGTTTCGCTGGTTTTAACTACAAAGACTGAGAAGAAACGGATAAATCCATAAGCTCTTAATGACAGCTTTATACCTCTTTAAACGATGGAAGATAACAATTATCAGGATTTGAGAGGCACAACTTGTTTCCTATACAGGAAGAAATGTGCAGGTGATGCACAGATTTACATTTAAAATAAGTTTGCATGTCTAAATTATGCCACGATAAAAATCTTTGGATTATTATTTTTGCACATTTGCACCATCCTCACTCAGTAATTTACACATTCTTCCCTCTTGTTTTTTATTAAACACAATACAGCTCATTTCATTTGGAAAACAGACACATTTGTACATGTCTTTTATATATTTTTGATGTATATTTCTAATTTATATGTATGATTCTTGACATTTTTAAGCACTTGATTGCCTCAATGCAGCAAAACACCAAGGAAAATTCATCATATGTGAAAACCTATTTAGCAATCAGCCTGTTCTTGATTCTTCCTGCTGATTTTTTTTCTTTTTTTTTGCTGAATTATCACCATTGTTATTATTATTTGCTGTTATTGTTGCTGTTGTTCTTGTTTGGCTAGTACAAGGGTCGGCAACCTGAGGCTCTGTGGCCACATGCGGCTCTTCAGGCCGTCTGCAGTGGCTCCATGTGGTTGTGACAAAATAATTATACCAAATTACTGATTTCTTTACATTTTTATATTTATTTATCATCAGAAACAGATGCAAAACACAGAGGAAAAAGTGTAATACAAACCTTATTTTGAGCCTTATAATGAATAAAAATGCAGCCTACTAAGCCTAAAGTAGCCAACCAACATTACTGATAAGTCGTAATGAGCATTTATTAACATGTTTTTGTCAGAATGCATCAAGGACAAATGGGACACTGAAGAAATATTGAAAACTGGCCTTGCTAGAGAAACTCAAAATTAAACTTGAAGTTGGTAAATATTTAGAGATTGAGGCACCAGGCTGTAGACTTTCATAACCTAGAGTGCACATTTGAGTTGACTTTAAACATTTTTTAACATATTTATATATTTTTGAAGAATACAAAGTATCTCAGTATTTAATTCATTTACGCTAAGAAAGACAAGAACAAATAAATAAAATAATAAATTAAATTTAAAAAACTTAAGGGGATGGCGTGGACCTGCATATTAGAAAAGTACACACATTACAACAGGGAGAAGAATATACAGTTTTGGGTTTTTTTTTAAAGCCTTTATTGATTATTTTTCTGTAGAATTATATTCCTCTAGTTTTTGAAAGGCTTTTTCTGAGTCAGTTTCTCACTATAAGTAATGAACACACCACTTTCAGTTCACCAGTCAGAGTTTAACAATATTTGAATCAAAAATCTAAATCTAATTACAATAATTTGTGCTAATTTTTTGAATCAAACCTAATCAAAACACTCCCACACGGCCCTCATGATGCAGAACTCAATGGCTCTTAACATTTGACCGACCTCTGGTGTTTCCTGGAGCTGCACTTAGTGCACTAGTGGTTTATTGTGTTTTATTTGGCAGTTTCAGCTTCATACGGAGATGTTTTTCCAGATTTTCATACACCTGGTCTGTGAGCTGCACAGGAGCAAAATATTCACTGATCCATTCACAGCTCCACACTGTAATTTAATCTAAATATATGGCGGCCAGCAGAGCGTGACATTATGTAGAAAGTTGAGCTTAGTTTGTGCATTAACTGTTAGAATAAGAGTGAAATGAAGAGACTGACAAAGAACATTAAAAACAAACAGGATATATATTTTTATTTCATAATTTAATTAGAGGATAAACCTATTGTGATGCAGAATTGTCCTCAGTCACAAAACATGGAAGTTAACTCTATGGAGTTTTGGGCTGTTTTGTCCATTTTTTAATCCTTTTCATCCTGCCTGTATACACCACTTAAAAAATGTTCAAATACCATGTTGGTATATATTTTTTTCAGTACAACCTCACCTATATGACCAACATCAATGTGATCTTGTGATTGTGTGTGATCCTGTCATTCAACTTTGGTTTTTATTCTAGTGGGACTCTATTTTATTTGTTTCATTTTGTGTCTTTTTTGATCATTTTGCGTATTGTTGTGTCTTTTTAAATAAAAAATTTAATTTTTTATTTTGTGTCTTTTTTAGTCATTTTGTGTCTTTTTTTGGTCATTTTGTGTATTGTTTAGTCATTTTGTGTCTTTTTTAGTCATTTTGTGTATTTTTTGTCATTTTGTGTCTTTGTAAGTTATTGTGTGTCTTTTTTGGTCATTTTGTTTCTTTTGTTGTGTATTCTTAAGTCATTTTGTGTCTTTTTCTGTGTTTTTTTTTTGTCATTTTGTCTTGTTATTTTATGTCTTTTTTGGTCATTTTGTGTCTTTTTGTGTCTCTTTTGGTCATTTTGTGTCTTTTTTAGTCCTTTAGTCCAACAGAAAATGTGATTTTGAATCTTTTTTTTTAACTTTCAAAACACTATCATGCTCAATAAAGAATTTTAAATGTTGCAAATGTGAACAAAGGTTGCAAATATAACATATAAGAGGGTTACATCCAGTTCTATCATGTTTTGGAGACTCCAGAGGGTTAACAAACATTTAAGCACATTAATAATAATAATAATAATAATAAATGAAACACTTGCTGTAGGTCTGTCTGTTATATGAAATAATGAGGCAACAATGCAATAGAGGGTGTAGTTTCTCAAAAACAACACAAGGGGGCAGTATTGTTACATATTTATTAAATCTAAAGCCAGACTAAAAACTGGCAAACTAATTGTTCCTTAAGTGATGAAAATATTATTCTTAAGCTAAATTAACTGTATAAAAAAACTCTTGGATCAGCTGGAATATGCATCGTCACAAAACTGAAAACAGCTGGGTTTTTTCTGCCTTTTTTCAAGCTATGTGGCTACAAACATATGATGCTTTATTATAATATGATGCATAGCTTTAGATTAAACTACCCAACAGGATATGAAGGAGTTAAAATGAGCACAACCTTAAATTTCTGCAGCAGCAAAGTGCAAACCACACATTAATGCAGCAGCAATATTAATCCAAAAACATATTAAGATAGAGAGAAATATACACGGTCACCCATAAAGTTGTAATAATTCTGTTTTCAGACACGATCCTCATGATGATATGTGTGGAAGAGATTGAGTTTTGAGAAGATTTATTTACTTTTTCTGCCAAGAATAAATTACATTGTCAAAATCATTTAATGAAAAGAGGTAAAACATATTTTATTCCAACTTTATGAGCTACCATTTATATAAAAACCCTCTTGGAACAGCTGGACTATGCATCGTTTTTCATCGTTTTTACCTTCCAACTCCATGTAGGGCTGGGTGATACGGCCAAAATCTTCTATCCAGATATAAATATAGTCATATCTCAATAACGATATATATCACAATAAAGCATGTTTTCTGGTTATTCGGTTAATAAATTACTCATATGAAATTACTAAAGCCTATTTTTGTCTTTTGTAAACCTTGCATTAACGCAACTCAACTGCTGTTTCTTAACATTGTGATACATTAGACAATACATAAGATGGATGGATGGATGTGTGTATCTCCTCGGGCATATATATATATATATATATATATATATATATATATATATATATGCCCGAGGAGATAAGGCGCTCAGAGTCAGTAACTTCTTTTAAATCACTTCTTAAAACCCACTTTTATAGACTTGCTTTTAGGTAATGCTTTCCATCTCACCACTCCTTTTTACTTCTTCACTTTTTACTTTTTTACTCCTGTTATTTTCTATGTATCTGAGAATGTCTTGTGATTGTTCCTGCTCCGTCTCTTACTGTTTTTCTTTTAATGTAAGAATTGTTTGTAGCCTCATGGCATCATTCTCCTTGTGATTAACTGCTCTCTGTCGAAACACTTTGTAAACTGCTGTTTTTAAAAGGTGCTATATATAAATAAAGTTATTATTATTATTATTATTATTATTATTATTATTATAGTGCTTGTTAGTATCAAATTAGACAATATCATTTTGTATCACTGTATTTCAATATTTGTTTTTATCACGATATGATGCCAATGAAAGACGATAAATTATTGTTTTGAATTATTGCCCAGCCCTAACTCCAAGTCAATTCTAAAGTCTATCTGTTTTCTCAAGTTAAAAGTCATCAAAACAGCGACTCAGGTCACAATGACTCAAGTCCCCATCTCTGGTAATGCCCTCCACAGTCTGGATGTGGCACTAATCACACTTCATACACTCTGTACTCCTCAGATGGACACTCTCCACCCACCATACAGACGGACTTGTACAAGAAAACTCCCTCTGACTTCACTCTTCATATCACACACTCTCTCTGCTGCAGGACGCTTCAACATCACCCACAGGAGGAGCTGTCAATGTTCTGCTCTTGGAAATGTCGCTAATAATCCACATTTTAACAACTTTGGGTGAGTTTTTATTTTTTAAAGTTTTGCTTTAGTGACTTTCTGAGGCTCTGTCAGGACGTTGAGTGGAATAAAATCTGCTGCTAAAAAAAAACTTTCTTCAGCAACAACACATAATGAGATCCATCTGCAAACCATTATTCTATTATTTCACATGACATTAAAGCGTTTTACAGGGTGGGAAAAGGTAAGGCTGCTGCAGAACAACAAAAACAACTTTTTACTGCTGAAGAGAGAATCCACGTGATTTTAATTAAACAAACTGACTTCTGGGTTTTATAATTGAAAGCAAGCTGTGCTGATTACTGGACTTTCACTGACAGCTGTTTTGCTCCCCGCAGCCCTGTGGTGCTCCGTCAGGGCGCTGCAGATGCCAGAGTTTGCGGATGTTTGCACCGAGGGAAGCTGCTACCCCGCCACAGGTGACCTGCTGATCGGCCGCGCGCACAAACTCACCGTGTCCTCCACCTGCGGCCTCAAGCAGCCAGAGCGCTTCTGCATCGTCGGACATCTGGAGGTAAGAGACGCTGCTGCTGCTGCTGCAAATGCTAAAATACCGACCGCTGTGGTTGCCAGAACTTCACCATAAAAAATACAGTGAGTTTTCTACTGTAAATTTAATGTAAATATCAGCAAAAACTGTCATTTAGACTGCATAGTCCCATTATTTTTATGGTAATTGTGTCCTTATGCCATTATGGTATTTCTCCTTTAATTTACACGAAGACCTGGTTGTTTTCTACAGTTTAAAAGTTTTGTACTATTTCTTGATTGACAGTTATTAAAAAACATCTACTGCATTTTGTTTACACTGTAGCTGGAAATGGCACATTTGTACTACATGAGAAAAACGTTGTGGTTTTTGCCTTAAACTGCATGTTATCAGCATAACATCAATTATGGGATGTCCAAAAATTGGACAAAAAAGTCATACTTTGCTGCTGCAAATGCTAAAAATTACTTGAATCCTCTTTTTTGTTGTTGTTTTTTTCTGACACAGTGTACAAAAGTGGAATCTAAACCTGAGCCTGTTCTTTTTTTCCTAAACTTAAGGAAGTAACTTTGCTGCCTAAATATAACTGGTTAATTAACATGTTTAAAACAAAATTAGTGTTTCCAGCAATGAATGTCTCTGTGCATTTTGAAGATTCACATGAGAAAAGCTCGAAGGAAACAACAAAATTCAATAAAACTTTTGAAAAAGGAACATAAACTTTTTATGCTCAATTAAGTTTTTTTTACTTTTCTCCATTTTCTCTTGTGGTGGCAGAAGATTAGCAACCTCTTTTTTGTTGTTGTTGTTTTCTGACATAGTGTACAAAAGTGGAATCTAAACCTAAGCCTGTTCTTTTTTTCCTAAACTTAAGGAAGTAACTTTGCTGCCTAAATATAACTGGTTTACAGCATTAACATAACACTTTTGAAAAAGGAACAAAAACTTTTTACGCTCAATTAACTTTTTTTGTGTGTTTTAAGTTCTGACGTAGTGAACATTTAACTCATATTACTGATCAGTTTCCTCTGACATGAAAGAACATTTATAAGTTGCCCCATTGAATAGTTTTTTGTGACATAAGGTAGCTAAGCCTTTTTTTCCCCTAACCTTAAGGAAGTAGTTTTGGTGCCTTAACATAATGCTTACCAGCAATCATGATGTTTAAAACAGTGATCGTGACATACTGTACAACAGAGCTGCTTGTCACATTTCAAAGGAAATCTTATGAACCGTGCTGCAAAATTCTTTCATAGGAAATCACAAGAACTCATTCATGGGAATACTTCTGTTAGATTCAGATATTATGAGTAAATAAATCAGCTGACCGAGAAATCTGTGGGGCTCTGAGTCTGAAACCTTAAATAACTTAGTTCTGCTGCTCAAGAGACATAAATAGATTAATTCAAGAGACTTCAGGCTGTTTTATTGGTTTTTCTACCAGGAGCAGAAGGAGCTCTGCATGTAATGTCCTTGAACTTAATATGTTGTTTGATACAGAAACTACTTTGAAACTTAACAGTGTGAGAAAGTTTCTTCGGAAAGTTTGCTTTTGTCTCTTTTGTGGCAGGCATGCAAACTTTATTCATACAGTCATGGAAAAAATGATTAGACCAGCCTTGTTTTCTCTCATATCTTGTACATTTTAATGCCTGGAACAACTAAAGGTACATTTGTTTGGACAAATATAATGATAACAACAAAAATAGTTCATAAGAGTTTAACCTATATCTAGCAGTTTTCCATGGTTTTCTTAATAATCATTTTGTTTATTATCAAGAAAACCATTGAAAATGTCTAGATATCAGCTGTTAAATTAAACTCTTATGAGCTATTTTTGTTTTTATCATTATATTTGTCCAAACAAATGTACCTTTAGTTGTTCCAGGCATTAAAATGACGAAGACATTTAAGAAAACAATGCTCTAATAATTTTTTCCATGACTGTATATACAGCACTTTTCAGTTAAAAACTGGCCTCATTGAATCCACAAGAGTCTCAGCTTTCCACTGATACCCAGTTTATGTGATTCAAAGCCTGTTTAGGGACCTCAGTATGTACAAATATTCAAATACAACAGGCGGAAATGGCAAATTTGTACTACATGAGAAAAACAATGTGGTTTTGCCTTAAACTGCAAGTTGTCAGCCTAAAGTAGGCATGTATGTAAAGAGGTTTTCTGAAAGTTTATGTTTCGATATGTAAGTGAGGAGTGAATGCATTAAATATGTGCTAATTTGCATTTATTTCCAGGACATCTGAACTGAAATCTGAACATTGGAAAAAGCAAATTCCAAAGTTATTTTTTTGTTTGTTGATATGTCAGATTCAGAGTTTATTTTTTGTTTTTTTTACAGATGGAAATTGGGATATCTTATTTTATCATTTCGTAAATCTGTCAAAAATCTATTTTCGTCATGTTTTTAGGAATAAAATGTTTATAAATCAGGTTATGAATGATATATAGAGAAACCCCTCAGTAAAGACCTTCAGAATATAGTTAGGAATAAAACTGGTCAGTTTGGTGAATCTAAGTGTAGTTGAAGTTGAGATTTATGAGTCAAAATGAGAAAAAACTAATTTTGAGAAAACGGCCTTTAAAGGTTTTTATACATTCTTAATGTATGTAAAGAGGAGACTTCTGGGAACCCAAAATAGTCTAAGTTTGCAGCGTTGTTTCGACAACTTCCCGACCTGATATCCTGACATGCTTGGGCTCTATAGATTCCTTAGATCTTCTAGTTTCTCAAATACATTACCAACATTGAGTAATCAAAATGGCTTAGTCTCAAAATTCCTGCCATTTTTGTTTAAAAATAGACTCAAACGATTACCGGAACATCCAAATCAATCAGCTAATCAGTTAAGTGGCTGATAGTTTGAGCTCCATCATGTGCAGATGTACAGTATCTGCTCGCTGTCTTGTCGAGTGGGCGCTCAGACATTCCTCGCCACAATAAAAGCGCTGTTTGCCTCACAATCCCTTCCCTGTGAGGATGTGGGCCGGGGGCGAGGTCGGGGAGGGGGGATGTGCAGATTCTCCTTTTTATCAAACACTCGATGGCGAGCTGCTGATGAAGGGAGGCGACGGGAGAGGAGGAAGTGAGGAGGCTTTTCTGCTAAGTGGAGCCACTCAGAGAGACTCCGCTCACACTTCAAGACAGACATAGTTGCACGATAAATGTGCACTAACTTGTATGTTGATATCTTAGATTTTTAAAAATTAAGAGAAGGAAATTAGGATATATTCTTTTATCATTTCATAAAGCAGAAAATACTGTCCAAATCAATTTTCGGCATGATTTTAGGAACAAAATGTTCTATAAATCAGGGTATGAATGATATATAGACACACCCCTCTGTAAAAAAAACCCTTCAGATTATAGTTAGGAATAAAACTGGTCAGTTTGGTGTCTGTAAGTGGAGCTGAAGTTTTCATAAAACAGCCTTTAAACCTCTGAAGTCCAGGAGATTTTGGGTCAAATTTGTCAACTCCCTATGCATTCCTTTCGGTCTCTGTTCACCATCTTTCAGTCTGTCCTTACATCACATGCATGGCTCCTTTTTCTCCACACAAACTTGGCTATCAGTCAGATTTGTCATTTTATTTTAATTAAAGTATAAAGCTGCCAGGAACCTAAAATACAAACAAAAGACACAGGTGTCTATGGAAATGTAGCCTTTTTTTTTTTTTTTTTTACCATTTCTACACACAAAAACAGCAGAAAAATAATAAACAATAAAACTACAAAACAGTCTATTTGCATGTAAATTAAAAATAGTAATAGTTTTCATTGTAGAAAGAAAATTCACATTTTAAAAATGGTCTAGAAACATAAATGTCACACTGCTAAAGCTCCTATGATTGAACTTTCAACTGGCTTTCTCAGCTTGTCTACATATCATATATAAATAAAGTTATTACTGTAAATAAAACGTGTATTTTTAATAAATAGATGGACTCCAAAGGGTTAAATGTTTTTATACATTCTGAATAGAAATGACTATTTGAAGACAACATATTGACTCTTGTTCACAGCAACAACAATATAGAACATGTAAACACATAATATTGTGCAGGAGAGTGGGAGCTTTATAACGATGTCTGTGATGACAATTTAGACTACGCTAACACAAAAAAAAACACAAAAACATGAAAAACAAACCAAAAACACACACAACATTACAAAAAACACATACAAACACACTCAAAACACACCAAAAACATAATAACAATACAAAAATTACAGAAAACACACATAAAAAACACAAAGAAATTACAAAAAAACAGTAAACACAAAAGACTGCATTACAAATGCTAAATGCACAAAGCTAAATTAGAAAAATCTCTGCAAAAAAAGTAAAATTATGTTATTACACTTCGAGGTGTTTTTTTGCCTTTGCTAAAAAGGGTTGATGCATTAAGTTGGACATGGAAAATTCTGGGAAAGCCAAAACTTTAGAGAAAAGCTGACAGCAGTGTGTGTGAATGGTGTCCTTATGACTCTGTGGGGCCTTTTTTATTCTGCAGCTTCTCGAGGATGAGCACAGCCCTCAAGTATGAGCTGCTGATGAAGGGAGGGAGGGGAGGGGAGGAAGTGAGGAGGCTTTTCTGCTAAGTGGAGCCACTCAGAGAGACTCCGCTCACATTTCAACACAGACATAGTTGGCACGGGGCTCGGTGAAATTGAGAAACTCGTCTTGTTTCTTCACACGCTGCTATATTGTTTCTGTGAAGCGGAGTGAAGCTGGTCTCCTGCCAAAACATCTGGACTGGACCGCACCGCACGGCTCCTTAACACTTTATTAAACACTCTCTCTGGAAACATGATATATATACCGTACATCCTTAATCTGAATTCCTGGATCCCTCTTTTATTACTCGTATAAACAGCAAATATGTGGCCAAAAGTATGTGGACAACTTAAGTTTAGGCAAGGCAACAAGACAATTTAAAGTGCTTCACATGAACCAATAAAAAGACATTTAAATACAATTAAAAACTGTTATTAGAATCTTGTTATTTGTCCCAATGTCTACAGAATTTAGGGCAGAGGGAAGTGGATTTTTAGGGGGAGATAGCAGGTCAACGGATGTCACAGCTGATATCTAGACATTTTCCATGGTTTTCTTGATTATGATTTTGGTTATTATCAAGAAAACCATGGAAAATGTCTAGATATCAGCTCTTAAATTAAACTCTTACCAAAAAAAGACACAAAATGACCAAAAAGACACAAAAAGACCATAAAAGACACAAAATGAGAAGACAGAATGACAAAAAAAAAACCCACAAAGGACACAAAATGACAAAAAAAGACACAAAATAACCAAAAAAAGACACAACAACAGACACAAAATGACCAAAGAAGACACAACAGACACAAAATGACCAAAAAAGACACAAAGTGACCAAAAAAAGACGCAAAAGACTAAAAAAAGACTAAAAATGACCAAAAAGACCACAAAAGACACAAAATGACCTAAAAAGACACAAAAAGACACAAAAAAGACACAAAAAGACACAAATGACCAAAAAAAGACACAAAATGACTTACAAAGACATGAAAAGGATTCAAAAATGGACAAAATAGACCAAGACTCCATAGAGTTAAATTAAACTCTTATGAGCTATTTTTTGTTGTTATCATTATATTTATCCAAACAACTGTACCTTTAGTTGTACCATTAAAATAAACCAGAAAGCAGGAGAAAACAATGAGTGGTCTAATAATTTTTTCCATGACTGTATGTATTAATAATCACTGTATCTGATGGTGTCTGTGTCCATCAGGAGGAGAACAAGAAATGTTTTGTGTGCGACTCCAGGGAGCCGTACGACGAGGACACCAACCCCGTCAGCCACACCATCGAGAACGTGGTCACCACCTTCGCCCACAACCGCCTCAAGACCTGGTGGCAGTCGGAGAACGGTGAGTGACAGAAGACATGCACGAGAAAAACAACAAGAAAACAAGTGTTGTTGTTTGTTGTTGAGCTGCTGGACGGCGTGTGAGCTCCGACTGAAGCCGTTCTCATGAGAACGGAGCTCACTAATGAGTAGACAGGAGATCACAGAGCCTGTCGCTGCAGCCAATCACAGCAGGGCCAGGGGGCGGGGCTTACAGGTGTGCAGAGGAGAACAGGTGTGTGGATGAGAAACAGATGTGTGTCATCACTTGGATCACACACAAGCAGTTTAAAGTGGAAGGAAAAAGGAAGTGTGTGATAATGAGACAGAGGAGCTTCAGAGAGCTGCACGGTGAGAAACAGGAAGTACTCGGATACTTTACTGAAAGTCCCACGCCACTCAAAAAAATTGTTTTTTCTTCTCATAGCAACAAGACGATTCAAAGTGCTTTACATAAAACAATAGTCATGTTTACATTAACACATTTCTCTGTGCATTTTGAAGATTTGCATGAGAAAAGCTTGATGGAAACACCAAAATTTGATGAACTTTCAATAATGTGCATAACAGTTTTTACACTAACTTGAGGTGTTTTTTGGTATTTTTTTATATAAAAAATAGTTAATGCACTAAACAGGAGATGAAAACATCCTTAATTTGGATTTTCTTTAATGCAACATTTCCAAATTTTGCTCTAATTTTCTAATTCTAATTTTCTGCATTCAAAACGTACTGAAGAATAAGTACAAAAGTATCAGAAAATGTAC
The DNA here is from genome assembly GCF_030273125.1 of Centropristis striata. Classification (NCBI taxonomy): domain Eukaryota; kingdom Metazoa; phylum Chordata; class Actinopteri; order Perciformes; family Serranidae; genus Centropristis; species Centropristis striata. Next base: position 25,499,557 of record NC_081538.1, on the reverse strand, counting down.
TGAAAGTATCAAAAGTAAAAGTACTTTTAATGCAGAATGGACCCACTCAGATTGTTTTATATATTCTAAACATATTATTGGATTATTATAATTGATGCATTTATGTAAGCAGTGTTTGAATTTTTTTCAAGATAGGGC
>NC_081538.1:25469419-25494419 GCF_030273125.1 Centropristis striata | reverse complement strand
CGCTGGTCAAAGTCGACGAGATCATCTGCGACTCTCGTTACTCCGACATCGAACCGTCCACAGAGGGAGAGGTCGGTTTATTACAATACATAACTACTTCTTTGTGTTCATTTTATGAAAGGAGCAGATACAGGATATATATTTATAAATCTCTGAGATTTAAGGAACTTCAATAACAAACTTGGTTTTCTCTCTCAGGTGATATTTCGGGTGCTGGACCCCGCCTTCGAGATCGAGGACCCCTACAGCCTGAGGATCCAGAGTAAGATTTTATTGGTTTCAGCTTTAAGGAAGATAAAGTCTGACCTCTGACCTCCCTGATGAAAAGAAAATACACATAAAAATAAAAGCTCCAGTGATGATTTCTTGTATGTGGAAGTCGTCTGCGGTCCAGGTAGCAGCTACCTGGAGCGGAGCTGCAGGGGTCAGAGGTCAGACAGGAAGAGAGCCGAATGGAATTTCACATGTGGGAGCGAGTCAGCCTTCGTACACTCACCTACATCCAGACTGGGACACACACACACACACACACACACACACACACACACACACACATGCAGAGGCCTCGTGTTAAGTATGTGGTGAATGCTGTGGGTGTGAGCGGAACAGCGGCGGCATCTTTGAGGCCTGAAACTCGGCCAGAAACTTGAAAAAAAAGAAATAATGCTGTAAAAATACGTAATAAGAACACTTTTAATCCCCCCTGTGTGTGTGTGTGTGTGTGTGTGTGTGTGTGTGCAGACATGCTGAAGATCACAAACATCAGGGTGAAGTTCATGAAGCTCCACACGTTGGGCGACAACCTGCTGGACTCTCGTGACGAGGTGACGGAGAAGTACTACTACTCCCTCTTCGACATGGTCGTCCGCGGTAACTGCTTCTGCTACGGCCACGCCTCCGAGTGCGCCCCGATCGACGGAGCGCCAAGTGGAGCCGAGGGCATGGTACGTCACACACACACTCACAAGAAAGAAATGTGGATTTAAAAAAAAGAAATGTATTTCATCCATTTAAAAATATATTTTTTATATTATTTTTATTTATTATTATTATTATTATTATTATTATTTATTTATTTATTTAATAAAACAGAATAAAAACCTGTTTATTTATTTATCAAACTATGCTGACTTATTTATATATTTTTATTTATTTACATTTTAATATATATTTATTGTCTTTGTCTATGTCTTTTATAGACATATTTTTTTATTTTATTTACCGGTACATATTTTTTAATAAAAATGTCTGTTTATTTATCTATTGTTTATCTGTTTATTTATTACTTAATTTATTTATTCACCTATTTATTTTTTGAACTGCTGACTCAAGACTTACATTTATATTTACATTTAGTTAAAATTTTGTATATATTTATTGCCTTTTATTTATTTTAGTATTTCTTTTGTAGAGCTTTTTTATTTTTATTTGATGGACATACTTTTTTTAATTTGTGTGTAGGTCCATGGCCGCTGTGTGTGTAATCACAACACAGAGGGACTGAACTGTGAGCGCTGCCAGGACTTTTACCACGACTTACCCTGGAGACCTGCAGAGGGACGAAACACCCACGCCTGCAAGAGTAACAACACATCTTCAACTCTTCAACTCTTAACCCTTGTGTTGTCTTAACTTTCTGAACTGCACTTCAAAAACGACCCGCCTTCACTAAACCCCTTAAAGAAAGCAGCTTGATTTCATTTTGAAACACAAATCTATCTTGCATGAAGAAACAACCTGTCACTCATCACAAACTTAGTGAGTATCGAGGTTTTCCCTCTTACATTGTTACAGCAAAAATGTGATTTAAATAGTAGAATCAACTCGTTTTCATTACCACATACCTGTCATAATTGGTTAAAATAGGGGCTTATTATTACTATTTTTATTGCCGAAGGTACTGCATAGGTGTAAACATAATTTTTTAGCAGGCTTGCATGCATATGTGCGCACATGCATGCATGGTTTTTATGTTTTTTGACAATGATTTTATAGCTGCAGGACCCCTAAGACGAGACTTGGTTGGTTGGTTGGTTGGCTGGTTGGTTGGTTGGTTGGTTGGTTGGATGGTTGGTTGGTTGGTTGGTTGGCTGGTTGGTTGGTTGGTTGGTTGGATGGATGGATGGTTGGTTGGTTGGTTGGTTGGCTGGTTGGTTGGTTGGTTGGTTGGTTGGTTGGATGGTTGGTTGGTTGGTTGGTTGGTTGGTTGGTTGGTTGGTTGGTTGGTTGGATGGTTGGTTGGTTGGATGGTTGGTTGGATGGTTGGTTGGATGGTTGGTTGGTTGGTTTGTAGGCTCATTCTAAGAAAAGTCTTCAAATTTCAAGTTGAAAATAAGTCATAAAGTGGGTTTCCTCTGCTGTTAAACATAGTGATGGGTCATTATTGACCCCTTAGACAACACAAGGGTTAACATGCAGTTTTTCTGTCTCTTGCTCTTTGCCTATTCAAATTTTGTGAAATAAGCTTATTTATGTACAATAAGGCGATAATGTGAGATACTGAAAACAATGCTTAGTTGCAGCCTTATACATATATAATGACCAACTTGAACAACAAAAACAGCTCAAAGGAACTGATATCTAGCCATTTTCCATGGTTTTCTTGATAATGATTTTGGTTATTATCAAGAAAACCATGGAAAATGGCTAGATATCAGTTCTTAAATTAAACTCTTATGAGCTTTTTGTTGTTATCATTATATTTGTCCAAACAAATGTACCTTTAGTTGTACCAGGCATTAAAATGAACAAGAAAACGAAGAAAACAATGGTGGTCTAATACTTTCTTCCATGACTGTATATAACACAGATGACAAGAGTTGAGAAACTGTGCCTGGAAACACAACAAAATGTACATTTTTAAGGAAAACCCATCAGTAAATGTGACTCTCCTCCTCAGAGTGCGAGTGCAACCATCACGCCACATCGTGCCACTTCGACATGGCCGTGTACCTGACCACGGGGAACATGAGTGGCGGCGTGTGCGACGACTGCCAGCACAACACGGTGGGCCGGCAGTGCGAGCAGTGTGCACCCTTCTACTTCCAGCACCCGAACAGGGACCTGAGGGACCCCAACGTGTGCGAGCGTAAGTCACCTCCGCCTGACCTCTGACCCTGTTCCTCTCTATCGTCCTCGCTTCTCATTACACAGTCCGTTAGCCTGTTAGAACGCGTGGCGTGTCCTCCAGGAAACGAACACCACCTGCAGCTGCTGCAGCCTTTGAAGTCAGCAGCAGAAAGTAGCTCATGAGTGTAATTACCTTGTGAGTGCTGGGTACGAGTGGAAATAGTGCAGTAAAACAAATCTCTTTTCCTCCGTACAAGGCTTAAATTACACACTGTTGCTGCAGCTCTTCTCACACACAGATAGCTTACTGGTGATGTAATGTTACTACAAGATAATAATGTTATAATTTTGTTGTTGTAAAAGAAGAGATTACAACTTTCATCCATCACTTTGTAGCAGAACAAGATGTTTCACAATTTCCGAGTAAATAGCCCTGAAATTAGTTTTGTGTATTTGTGTTCCCGGGAGGATTTTGTTGAGGCTCCAGACTTTTCTCTTGCTTCATTTTTTCACCTTTTCATCTACTGGGCAGGTTTCCATTAACATCAGTGCACACCCATTCAGTTGTGGAAAGTACAACCCTCAACCATTTTTGAGGGTTGTTTTTGCAAGAATTGTTTTTTTCGGCAGGCTTTTCTGTTGTGTAAACTGCTGAGGAACCCCATTATTGTCAATGTACCCAGGAAAGCTGCACATCCTCTGAAAGCTCTAGGTCTCTAGTTCGTGTTTGTAAAGTTTCATGAGGCTGTGATTAACCTAAAGTCACAGAAGCTCATTTTATACACTGAGGTAGAGACTAGAAGGTCAAATGCCCTCATTGCAATGAACTGGCTACTACTGAAGACCAGCATCATCCCACATGAAGAGAAATGGGCTCATTGAATCCACAAGAGTCTCAGCTTTCCACTGATACCCAGTTTATGCAATTAAAAGACTGTTTAGAGACCCCAGTACGCAGAAATATTCAAATACAGAAGGTGAAAATAACCCATTTTACTCCATTTTACTGTGATTTGTCCCTTAAACTGCATGTTATCAGCATCATTCATGCATGATGTCAGGGGTCACATGACCACTTTGAAAATCGCCAAAATAGCTTAACTTTGTAGCGTTGTTTCGACAACATCCCGACATAATATCCTGACATGCTTTGGCTCTATAGATTCCTTAGATCTTGTAGTTTATCCACTAAAATTCCTATAATTGAGAAATGGCTAAGTCTCACAAAATTTCTGCCATTTTTGCTTCAAAATAGATAATTAACTGAACATCCAAATCAGTCAGTTAATCAATTACTTGGCTGATAGTTTGAGCTCCATGATGTGTGCATCATGTATCATAATTCATGCAATTTAAAGACTGTTTAGGGACCTCAGTATGCAAAAACATTCAAATACAGAAGGAGAAAATAACACATTTTAATGCCTTAAACTGCATGTTATCATAAAAAATTACTATGTTCTTACTAATAAATAGACTGACTTTGGTCCCTTCCTGACAAGATATCCTGGAATGGTTGGTACTTAGATTCCTTAGTTTCATATGATATCAAAACCTTCTCTGGAGCCTTAAAAATAAATCTGCTATTTTCAAAGTGTTTAAACATAATTTCCCACTCAATCTCCCTGATGTAATCCCTTTTTCTTTCCACAGCGTGCAGCTGCGACCCGGCCGGCTCTCTGCAGGGCGGACTGTGTGACTCTCACACCGACGTGGCGGCCGGGATGATCTCGGGTCAGTGTCGGTGCAAAGCGAACGTGGAGGGCGAGCGCTGCGACCACTGCAGGCAGGGACACCACGGGCTGGGCCAGGGGCCCGACGGCTGCCTGGGTACGTCCGTCAGATTTCACATACAGTCAAATATGGATTTAGATGTTTTTTGTCTTTTTTTTTTTTGTTCAGAAAAACAAACTAGATGTTCACTTTTTGCTTCCATATGTATTCTAGCTCTCTGTGTGACTTGTTAAAGACTAGAAATAAGGAAAACTAATCATGGTGCACTAGTTTTTATGGGTAGTTTTCACTTTCCATAAAACAAAAAATCGTTAAAGTACTACATGTGATGTGACCTTACAGTTCTTCTGTTTGAAGCTTTTCATTTGGTAATGCCGGAAAAAATCAGAAATAATGATTAAAAGTGGGTTTTTTTTACTGGAGAACACAAACACTCAGTCTGGATGAACTACAGTCAGACGGACTGATGAGTTGAATCTGTTGCTTCATTGTGTCTTTGTGTGTTTTTGCAGCTTGTGCCTGTAACGCGGTCGGCACGCTGCCCGGAGGAAACTGTGACTCTGAGACAGGAAGGTGCTTCTGCAAACGCCTCGTCGACGGACATAACTGTGATACGTGTCTGGTCAGCCTCAGCTCTCTCTCTCTCTCTATATATATATATTTATATATGCATGTGTGTGTGTGTGTGTGTTTGTGTGTATGACAGCTGTCTGCTCCCCTTTCTCTCCCTGCAGCCGCAGCACTGGGGTCTGTCCAACGACATGGACGGCTGCAGACCGTGTGATTGTGACCTGGGCGGAGCTGTCGACAATAAGTACGTTTAAAATCTATTTTATCAGCTATTTATTCAAGTTTGTGTTCAAGTTCAAAGCATACAATGTAATGTCATAATATCAGCGCAAGGATACATTTTCTGCAACACCAATGCACAAAAACAGACATAATTCTATTGTATGGAAGATAAAAGCTGCCAAAAAAAAAAGACAAATGACGATAAATAATAATTTAATTAATTAATATGCCATTAAATTGGCCCCAAATAATATTCTAACTGAATTAATTAATTAAATGTATTCTAATTCACAACACACTTTGAATGACAACCCCCTCAATTGTACAAAATACGAAGGAATGCATAAAAAAAAATGTATAAAAAGAAAATAATGCAGAAAATAATTAAGTTTGAGGACATAAATATGGAGGGAAACACAAAGAGAAAATAATACTGAAACAAACACAGATAAATAAATACATTTAAAAATATATAAATACATTAAAAAAATTAAATGATAAATACATAAAAAGTTTACATTGATAAAATAAATATATGAAATAAGTAAAAGGAAAAATTAAGTTGGCAAAGTAAATAAACAGGGGAATTGTTGCAAGTGTAGATAAATAAATTAGTTAAAAAAACAATCGATTGCACATGTTATCAATTAATTAATACTTACTATTATTTTTATAATACTTTTACATAAATACATTCAATGGCAAAGTTTTAATGAATTAACTTTTTTAATTAGTATAGTTTTTGTCCTTGTATTATTATACATACCTATGTGCATTTATAAAAAAAACACCACATTAAGAATACTTATGAACTATAGGTAAATATAGATAAATATTATTAATATGTGCCTGATGTCTCTGTGTGCAGCTGCGACTCTCACTCCGGTCAGTGTGAGTGCAGGGAGCACATGTTCGGGCGTCGCTGTGATCAGGTGGAGTCCGGCTTCTACTTCATCGCTCTGGATCACTACACGTACGAGGCGGAGGACGCCAAGCACGGACCGGTGAGTGGCTTCAGAGAACCAGATCATCTGTTCACAGAGTCAACATGTAAACATCAGACTGCTTAATACCAAATAACCCTGCTTGTAAAGTGCAATTAATCATCATAAATAGATAAATATATTTATTTATTGTTTGTTTGTTTGTTTGTTTGTTTGTTTGTTACAGTCCACAGTATTTATTTAGTAACAGGTACTGCTCACCAGTGCTGTGTTCTGTGTACTGCGGTAGCCAAGCAACGGTATTTTGTTGCCAAATTCACTGTTGTGTTTTTATGCAATGACAATAAAGAAAGTTTAAGTATAAGTCTAAACTACTCTGCTGATCTCTCTCCGTCTGTCAGGGAGTGACGGTGGTCCCGAGGCCGTACCCTCTGGACCGCAGCCCCACCTGGACCGGGATGGGCTTCGTCAACGTGCCAGAAGGAGCTTACTTAGAGTTCAACATCGACAACGTCCCCGAGTCCATGGACTACGACCTCCTGATCCGCTACGAGCCTCAGGTAACACACAGACAGGAACATTATTCATGTTTATACAGTCTGAGTTAAATCAATCAGAGTTTAATGCAGGTTAGTGCAGCTCAAAGTGTCTGACAGATGACTGGCAAGCTGATAATTACACAGAACCAGAAGTGCAAACTGTTGAAAAAAGGTGATTTTACTTAATCTTATCTGTCCTGTATGTGTGTGCAGCTCCCGGAGCAGTGGGAGCAGGTGAACGTGGCCGTGCAGCGTCCCGTCGACCCTCCCAACTACATCTCTCACTGCGGAGACTCGGTGCAGAGCGGAGACCAGCAGTCCATCTCTCTGCCTCCAGGATCCAGGTAGAAATAAACATCAGTCCATGTGAGGAAGCATCAACTCCCTCACTAGCTGTTGGTTAAACCCCTTTTTTTCCCAAAAGTGCACAGACTCATACACAGTTTTCTTTGTTTCCTTTATTTTGTATCAAATGGTTAGATGATGAATTTAGAGATCCAAATTATTTATTTTGCTTATAGTTCAGTTTTAAGTTAAAGCCATAACGTGTCCTTTGAGTTTTTTGTGGAGGCCGTCTTGTGCTGGTGCTTAAAGAGGAAACACGCCTCAGTTGCAGCCCTTTTATGATGCATGTGAGTAGGTGGGTACCTGCATCTGATTGGTCAAAGGATGTGTCATGAAAATGACAGCTAATTAAGATAAATCTTGAGTGATAAAGAAATGTTTCACTTAATTTGAATGTATAACATTAATGATCACATAATGAAGAAATTAAATTGGGTTTGTTGGTGTGAGCAAACTAAGAATAAATATGTATATTTGTATTTTCACCTTGTCACCTCATGTTAAAGTGCTGACTATAGTCTCACTATGTTTCCCTGCACCTCACATTGCAACAGTCCACTTCACTGAGTCTCTGTAACCAGACGTTAACTCCACTCTGCTTGTTTCAGACACGTGCTGCTGGTGCGGCCGGTGTGTTTCGAGGAAGGATTCAACTACACGGTCCGCCTCACTCTGCCGCTCTACTCCTCAGTCAGTGACGTCCAGAGCCCGTACACGCTCATCGACTCTGTACGTTACGTTTTTTAAATGTATTTATTTCTTATTAAGTCCTTTTAATTCTGTAAGAAATAAACCGAGACAACCTGACATAAAACGGTAAGAGAACAAAAAAAGTATAAATAAGTAATTCTGCACTCTCTTGGAGATGTTTCTGGGTTTCTTTGGGCACAAAGCTACAAAAATAGCAACCACAGAACCGAAACAACATAAATACAGCCAGCCAAAATGGCGACATTCCAACAGAAGAGTGAAAAAAATGTGTTTTCTTTTACTGTCATTGATCCGGGCAGGAGGGACTGAGTTTATAGCTGTTTACAGACATCCTGCTGAACCCTTTGGGGTCTGAGGCTATTTGCTCTTTATATACCACATAATATTTACTATACCCATGTTTGGTATTTGGTATTTTCTCAGCACAACTTCACCATGATCTGACAATTATTTTTTCACTTTAACCCACTTTATTAACATGTTGAGCCCAAAAATCTGAAAAATATTGAAATCTGAAATAAAATTATACTTTTTAAGAAAACAAAAACCACAAATATGCTCAATGAACCGTTTAAGACCTGGAAAATGTAAACATAGGTTACAAATATGAACATATAAAGGTAAAATAAAACGATACACAAAAATTACCATAGAAACATGTTTATTTATAGGAACAGTGTTAGATGATTAGAGCCCTTTTTTCCATTTTTACAGAATGCCACGCCTGCCGCGTCCCATCCTACTTTTACACTTGAATAAATAATTTTGTACTATCAAATTAAAGCGATAATTTCTTTGGTTTTACATGACCTCGGAATTCAAACAAATCATAGACCCCAGAGGATTAATGTGCCTTTAACACAAAACTACCTTTCAAGGACAGAAAGATTCTCAAGATCCAGATCCTCGTCTGACGTCTGCCAGAAGCTTGAATCAAAGCTGAAGAAAATTCATAAACTCTCCAGGACTTTTGATTAAATAACTATCTAATAACTCCTCCTGCTCTGCTACTGTATTTCCTCAAACCTTTTATTATCCTTTCCATTCACCCTGACCCTCCTCCTCCTCCTCCTCCTCCTCCAGTTGGTGCTGATTCCTCGGGTCAGGGAGATGGACATGTTCCACGGCGTGGACGGTGAGGGAGCGTGGGATACGTTCCAGCGCTACCGGTGTCTGGAGAGCAGCCAGAGCGTGGTGAAGAGCCCGCTGACCGACATCTGCAACGACTACATCTTCAGCGTCTCCGCTCTGCTGCACAAAGGAGCCATTGGTACGCTGCACTTTTATATGTTTGTACATGTTATTATTTCTATTTTTAAATGTTTTTCTGTCAATTTTTTATGAGTAGAACACATAGACAATTAAGGAACTTTAATTTTGTGTTTTATTTGGCGCCCTCTGTGGACAAAAGTGGTAGTGCACTCATGAAAGCCACCCTTTTAGCCTTTTGTTTTGTTATTTTGTAATTTCTTTTCTTTTTCTCTTTGCTCTAGTATGAGTTTAACCACAAAATATAACACCTAAAATTAAATTCTCTCAAGGAAAATCTACTTCTGTTTCCTTTTAACTGGCTAGCGTGTTACTCACTGCCAAGGGACAGACATTAGGAATAAATATATTAAGTAATCTAAGTTGAGACTCTTTCATAACCATATTAAACCTCTGAAGTCCACGAGATTTTGGTTGAAATTTGTCAACTTCCTATGCATTCATTTCTGTCTCTGTTTAGCATCTTTCAGTCTGTCCTTACATCACATGCATGGCTCCTTTTTCTCCACACAAACTTGGCTATCAGTCAGATTTTTCATTTTATTTTAATTAACAAAGTATAAAGCTGCCAGGAACCAAAAATACAAACAAAAGACACAGGTGTCTATGGAAATGTACTTTTCTTTTCTTTTCTTTTTTTCTTTTTTTTTTTACCATTTATACACACAAAAACAGCAGAAATAATAATAAAATACAATAGGGACCTCGCAGGTCGTTGCCTGCTTGCAAGTAATTAGTTTTATTTACTTATTTGCAAGTAAATAAAAAATAGTAATAGTTTTCATTGTAGAAAGAAAATTCACATTTTAAAAATGGTCTAGAAACATAAATAGCACACTGTGAAAGCTTCCATGATTGAACTTTCAACTGGCTTTCTCAGCTTGTCTACATATCATATATAAATAAAGTTATTACTCTAAATAAAACGTGTATTTTCAATAAATAGATGGACTCCAGAGGGTTAAAACTGCTTGTCGTACGTTAAATCAACCAACCGTTTGGTCTGTAAAATGTCAGAAACATTGTTTATCAAGTTATATTCCACATAATATTCTATTCTAAATGTCTCGTCGTCTCTCCCAGCGTGCCAGTGTGACCCTCAGGGTTCCCTCAGCGCCGTGTGCGAGCCCAGCGGCGGTCAGTGCCGCTGTCGCTCCAACGTGGTCGGCAGGAACTGTGAACACTGCGCCCCGGCCACCTTCCTGTTCAGCCCCTCCGGCTGCAGGCGTAAGTGATGTGCAGGACTTTAAAGTTTGATGCTTTTTATAAAGGGAAAGTTTGGATGTTTTTGAAATGTGGTGTGATTCTTATACATACAGGTGCATTAGAATATGATGGAAAAGTCCATTTGTAGTTCAAGTCAAACAGCTCCAACCAAGTATTGAGTCATATAGATGGAGATACTTTTCAGAGGCCAACATTTCCATATTAAACAGACTTTTTAAAATTAGTCTTTTGTAATAATAAAATGTTTTTAGACACTGAATTGTAGGTCTTCGCTCTGTGAGGTTAAATTACTGTTTTTCTCAATGGAGTCCGGTGGCTTTGCAGAGACTCAAATAAAAATGTCGTCCTCAGCTTGCGAGTGCGACCCTCGGGGCTCCGTCGGCGCCTTCTGCCACGAGGCGACGGGTCAGTGCCAGTGCGTCCCCGGGGCCACGGGGCGCCAGTGCTCCCACTGCCTGCCGGGCTTCTGGGGCTTCCCCCAGTGCCGACCGTGCCAGTGTAACGGACACAGCGAGTACTGCCACCCGCAGACCGGAGAGTGTCAGGGCTGCAGGGAGTTCACCACCGGACACCACTGTGAGAGGTACGGACAGGTCACATAGAACCATAGACTGTATATGAATAGAACAGGATAGAAACGTCTCTGAAATATGGTTCTCTAAACTGTCGCTATCGCAATGTGGCGTGTGGTCTGATCATGTGTACTTTTTCTGAACCTATTTGGAGTTAGTTATTTAGTTTTTTTTCCTTTAATTTCGTTATTGTAAAATCTGTCTTAACTGTTATTCTGAGTGACATTAAAAAGTCTTAAAAGTCTTAAATGTTATTTTTAATGATCCATTTTAGCTTAGCATTTAAATAGTATTATAATAATAACATTTATTATTTTTTTACTTATCTCACTGTATTTTCGTTCTTTTTTAAAATTATTTTTTAATAATTTTAGTCCTTTTTAAATGTTGTTCCGCTTTATCTTTTTCATCAGTTTTATCAAGTTTTAAGTCTGTCATGACTGTTCGTCTCATTTTATTGTTTTCTTTATTGACTTTTGTTTTGTCTTTTTATCGAATTTAGTTTTTATTTCACTTGTTTATTTATAATAATTAATTATTTAATAGTTTATTTTCTTTAAATGTATTATTAATATTTATTTATTTTATTATTATGTATTTTATTTTTATTTTTTACTTATCTCACTGTATTTTTTTTGCAAAATTTTATATTTTAAAAAAATCATTTTATTCATTTTAGCTCCTTTTAAATTTTATTCAGCTTTATCTTTTTCATCATTTCTATCTAATTTTAAGTCTATTCTTTCGTCGCATTTTATTGTTTTCTCTATTGATTCTTGTTTTTTCTTTTTTATCAAATTTGTAATCAATTTTTTATTTTACTTGTTTTTACTGTAATGACTCTTTTTATAAGTGTTTTTTATTTACTTATTACATGTTTATCATTTTTATTGATTTGGTGAATTGGTCTAGTTTTTAAATTGCTTCTTCTTGTTTTATCTTTTTGTCTGATTTGCAATCTAGTTTTCATTTCACTTGTTGTCCTACTATAATTACTCTTCTTAAAGCTCTCTTAAGTGTTTATTTATGTATTTATGCTATACAAATGGAATTTGATTGATTGATTGATTGATTGATTGACTTGCAGGTGTCTGGCTGGTTACCATGGCGACCCAGAGCTGGGTTCAGGGGGTCACTGCCGACCCTGTATGTGCCCCGACGGACCGCGCAGTGGACGCCAGTTCTCCGACAGCTGTTACCTCCTGGCCAACACCAACCAGCTGGTGTGTGTGTGCAGCCCGGGCTACAAAGGTATATAAACACACACACACACACACACACACACAGAGTATCTCACAGTAATTAGTAAAAACAGATTTGTTTTTATATAAGCAGCTTTGTTTAGGTGCTCAAAGCCTCATCATGTCATCACGTCTTCACATGTTTCTAAACCCAAACAACACTTTAGTTCCCTCTAATTAACCTGGTCAACCTGTTTCCGCTCCCCGTCCAGGTGCCAGGTGTGATCAGTGCGCTCCGGGGTACTTCGGGAACCCTCTGGTGCCGGGCGGCCGCTGCCTGCCCTGCCAGTGCAGCAACAACATCGACATGCACGACCCCGACTCCTGCGACACTCGTACAGGCGCCTGCCTCAAATGTCTTTACCACACCGAGGGCTACGGCTGCCAGCACTGCAAGCTGGGTTACTACGGCAACGCTGCCACTCAGAGCTGCAGGAGTGAGTAACGGATGGATGGATGGATGGATGGATGGATGGATGGATGGATGGATGGATGGATGGATAGATAGATAGATAGATAGATAGATAGATAGACAGATAGATAGATAGATAGATAGATAGATAGATAGATAGATAGATAGATAGATAGATAGATAGATAGGAACTTTATTAATCGCACAACACAAATACAATAAAATAGAATAGAATAAAACTTAAAAACTAGTATAAATGTGCAAAATTACAGAATGCAAGTAACAATAAAAATATAAATAATATAGAAGAAGAATACTGTGTGAGCGGATATTTAGATGACTTAAGGGCAATTTTGAGGTACTTGTACTTTACTTGAGTATTTTTATTTATGTATGTATGAACATACATATATACATAATATATATATTTGTGGTGAATCCACGTATAAAAGCTCCATTTTCATTCTAGCTCAAAAAATTACAATATTGGCCACCATATCAGTTACAAATGAATTTTTGCCTCTAAAATCAGTATCAACATCAACACAGTATGTTGCAATGCCAGTATATTGGTGCAACCCTACTGCAACATTGCCAGCTGAATTTCATTAACTATATTAGTTCCCTAAATATAGCTATATTATGCAAGATTTGTATATAGACTCATGCAAAAGAGACTTTGTCCTCTGCCTGTAAAACTTTTCTTTAAAATTGTCTGTGTTGGAGACATTTTTGGGTTTCTTTGGGCACAAAGCTACAAAATTAGTAAACACCGCACCAAAACAACGTAAATATAGCGAGCTGAAACGGCGACATTCCAACAGAAGAGTGAAAAAGATGTTTTCTCTCATTGAGTAGTGGAGGAGGGACCAAGTTTATAGCTGTTTACAGACATACTGCAAAATATGCAGAGTTCAGTTCCAGCCAGGGGCGTTTCCTACATATCATGCATTCACTGTGAACTGTTTAATAAAACTTTACTGTAAAACCTGTTGAATGTTTCCATCTCTCCTGCTGTGTGCAGAGTGCATGTGTTACTCGGTGGGCTCGTCCCCTCGGGCCTGTTCCTCCCCTGATGAGTGTCAGTGTGACCAGCACAGCGGCCAGTGTCCCTGCCAGCCCAACGTGGTCGGACAGAACTGTGACCGCTGCGCCCCCGACACCTGGAACATCGCCAGCGGGACGGGCTGCAAGCGCTGCGACTGCGACCCTGTGCACTCATTCGGCTCCTCCTGCAACGAGGTGAGTCAGGCACTGTGATGAAAACCAAGAACCATGAGCACTCACCATCCAACATCTGTCTGCATCGTTTCCTGCAGCTGTTCCGATCTGCTGTCATGATGTATAGCTGAGCTGAATCCCAGTGCTGCAGCACACAATCCTGTCTCTCAGTGAGCTCTTGTTAACAGAGTTTTCTGAACAAGACTCTCTACTGTTTGTGCAGCAAGGAAACAGAAAATACATATATCTGCTCCAGGAAGTTTCTCTGTTTGTTACGTGTTATTTTTAATTGTAAAATACTGGATATTCTTACCTACGACAAGGGCCAAGTATGAAAAAAACTATATATATATATATATATATATATATATGTATATATATATATATATATATGTATATATATATATATATATATATATATACACCCGGGAGATGGGGTAATATTTTGAGAAAAAAGTGGCAAATCTAAGAGAAAAAAGTTGCAGATTTATTTGGAAAAAATGGCAAAATCTATGAGGAAAAAGTAGCAGATTTTTTAGAAAAATGTGGCAAATCTAAGAGAAAAAAGTAGCAGATTTATGAGAAAAAAGTGGCAAATCTAAGAGAAAAAAGTAGCAGATTTATGAGAAAAAAGTGGCAAATCTAAGAGAAAAAAGTAGCAGATTTATGAGAAAAAAGTGGCAAATCTACGAGAAAAAAGTGGCAAATCTAAGAGACAAAAGTAGTAGATTTATGAGAAAAAAGTGGCAAATCTACGAGAAAAAAGTAAACCAATAACCCTTTAGTGTCTTTCTGCCAGCGCCTAAGACGCTGCACTCTTCGAAGCTCAAAACCAGCGCTGCAGCACAGCATCCTGTCTCTGAATGAACTCTTGTAAACAGCGTTTTTCTGAACAACATGGGGAAGCTTTCAAATATTTCTCAGTGAGAGCAAAGCTGCAGGGCGGCAGTAAGTCCCTGTGACCAACCCATCTAATCACCGAGGCCTGTGTTTGGGTAGTTTTTTGATATATGGACTCCAGCTGTTTGGGAATTACTCTTCCTCTGCAGCTTTGTTTTCCTCAAATGCACAAACCTGCATGTGTATACACAGAACAGGATAGTGTGCACACTCTCTCTCACGCCCAAACATTTAGGTTTTCTGTGTTTACTGGCTGCTCTCCATCAGAGGAAGGAAGTCTCAGAATACACTGCGGAATAACTGAATACACATTTCTATGAAAGAAGAGAGTTGCATCAAACTACAAAGGTCTATTGTGTATCTGCATGTGAAAGAAAGACATGAAACAAAACTTCGTTAGTCCAAAAGTTTGACTTTTTTTCCACACAAACTCTACCATCCAGTACACTTACTGTCTGATAATATGTATCTTTTTGTTGTGTTTGTGTCTCACTCTTCCTGCAGGTCACAGGACAGTGCTCGTGCAAACCCGGTTTTGGTGGAAAAACATGTCGGGAGTGCAGAGAGCTCTTCTGGGGAGATCCAGAGATCAAATGTCACGGTAGGTCATCACCATAAATATATATACAAACCAAAAAAACATTTCCCAACAAACCTGGGAGGATAATAATTCATGTTTCACTTGCTCATGTTAGGTATTTTATATGAATTTTTAGGGAATTTTGAGTGTGTTCTACTGCCCTCTAGTGGACAAGTCAGTTATTTCAGGGGTAAAAAATTAGTTAGAAAAAGTTATGTTATTTAAAGGAATACTTTACCCCCAAAATGATCATCTTTATATCAGTTGCTCACCCAGTTTTACCTTAAAGTTCTGAAGAAAAATTAGCTTTTCTCACATGGCTCCAAATCCTAAAACAAAGAGAATTCTTGACGTTTTTAACAACAGCAAAAGTATATTAAAACATCTATTTAAAAACTCTTACAAAACTTGTGCAGAATAATCCTATACTATCATGTATCCAGTCAAATGCTCACTTCTTCTGAAAAACATGCATTTTCTCTAAAATCGTACTCTTTTTACGGCACTTCTGCCACTACCGTCAAAGCTAAGTCCAAACCATAAACTGTTTATAAATAATGGACGTGGTCACCGTGACGTCAGCCATTAGTTTGTGGCCCATTTGAGGCATCGAGTTCAGCGTTACACTTGTCCCCATCTTGGTTTCGGAAACGGGGAGCAGACCATATTTGGACTGTGGAGGAGTGAGAGGGACATTTTAATGAACAATTCAAATGGGGCCTAAATGGTGCCATTATTTGAACTATTTACATCAAATTGTCTTGAAGAAGATTTTTTACTAGCGATTGAGACTATAGTGTTCCTAAAAAAAAATCTGAGGTTATAAATCAAGTGAGAAGTTTTCTCATTTTGTATTGAAATGAATGGACCCAAATGCTTCTGCAGCTGCCGTCAGCACTTGGAATTTTAGGTAGAATGCCGCTTAAGGCATTTCCTGGTTTGCCTCACCCAGAGGTTGCCGCCTGGTCCAAATCTTGTATAAAGTCCATGCACATACCTCCCTCTAAAGACACAGTCAGGCAGCAGAAATCAGAGATGGGAAGTAACACGTTTGTTTAGCTCTCTTAATTCCCACGAAAAAGCACATATCTAACCAAAAAACGTGCATGCATTGATGGCAGATCTAGGAGAAAAAAGAAGCAGATTTATGAGAAAAAGTGGTAAATCTAAGAGAAAAAAAGTAGCAGATTTATGAGAAAAAAGTGCTCAATCTAAGAGAAAAAAGAAGCAGATTTATGAAAAAAAAAGTGGCAAATCTAAGAGAGAAAAGTAGCAGATTTATGAGTGTTTAATGTCCAGGTTCCCACCAAAAAGCACATATCTGCTCCAGGAAGTTTCTCTGTTTGTTATTTTTTATTTTTTAATGCAGAAATACTGGATACTCTTACCTCTTCGGGCCTCTTGAAATATATTTAAATTAAAGCGATGGAGGATAAATCATGTTCCGTGCTCTGGTCTTTGTGCAAAAAGCATTAGCAGTTAGTCTGAGGTCAGGTAAAACATGCTGCTGTCAGGTCATTAAGAACTCTGCAGCTGCTTTGTTTGTATGTCTGAGATCATAACACTGGATAAAAAAGGCCACGAGTCCTTCACTGTTCACCCAATAAGGATGTGAACACTTTCAAACAGCCTTAAATCTCTCGGTTACTGTTTCATTTCAAATCCAACATGCTGCAGTCCAGAGCCAAAACTGTCCTGATACTTCCTGCCTGCACTGTTTTCTCATGTTTATGTTTCCTCTTACATCTTTTTTCTCTCCTGCTTGTTGAAGTTCTCATGGGATATGATTCAATATGTTGAAGGACTTGAGGTTTTAGATTGTTTTTCCGTGGGTTTTCTGCTCGTTTTGTGTGTGTTTTTGGCAAGCGGTGACTGTGAAACGAATGTTACGGATCATCTCTCGGACGCTCAGTTATCGCTCAAAGTTTTATTGTCTTCTGAAGAAGTTGCTTTGTGTTCAAATGGTTCATTTCCCCGAAGAGACTGAGAAACTTTAACACTATCACACGTCACATATAACTGTCTAATAGTCGATTATAGAGTCACACAAAGGCTTTAGATCATGGGTCTCAAACTCCTGACAATATTTTGTGGCCTTCACCTTGATATGAAAGTTTAATGTGAGTTTTATCTGAATGGCACTTTACCGTGTTGTGTGTGGAAGGTCCCTTTAATTACTTTTTTCAGTCATTTTGTCTTTTTTAGTAATTTTGTGTATTTTTTAAATAATCTTGTGTCTTTTTTTAATAATTTTGTGTTTTTTTTAAATAATTTTGTGTCTTTTTTTGGTAATTTTGTGTCTTTTTTTGGTAATTTTGTGTCTTTTTTTGGTAATTTTGTGTCTTTTTTGGGTAATTTTGTGTCATTTTGTGTATTTTTTACAAATATATTTGTCTTTTTTGTAAACCTGTGTCTTTAAGTTATATTATAAGTTATAGTTAGGGCAACTTTTTTCTCGCAGATTCACCACTTTAAATCTCTTAAATCGTATAAATCTGCACATTTTTTCCTCGTAGATTTGCCACTTTAATCTCATAAATTTTTTTCCCAAAATATTACCCCCCTCCCCTGGGTCCGTATGTTTCTTTTTACACATTCTGGCAGTATGTAATATCCTCCAATATTCTCTAGGGTTGAAATTTGGAATTTGCAAGTATTTCAATGAGAGCCCTATTAAGGGTTAAGCGGTAACTGTGAAATGAATGTTATGGATCAGCTCTCGGACGCTCAGTTATCGCTCAAAGTTTTATTGTCTGCTGAACAAATTGCTGCAGAGTCCATCTGCAGAAATGTGCGGCTCACGGTAGCTGGCTCGCCCTCAGAGAAAGAGAGAGGGACGAGAAAAAGAGGAGAGGAGAGGAGAGGATCTGGGAATGACCTCTCGTTCCCTCCTCATGAGAACCAGATGTTCTCCAGAACCCGTTTTCGTCATGCACCAACGCCCAGAGGACCCAGGAATCCTGAATTATTCCCGCTGTATTCCCTGAAGGTCTCTTAAGCTGTTGAACCAGCTGGGCCCCGCTGCCAGGCCGCACAGATGAGACACTCATGAGCTAATTCACAGGAAATCTGAGCGCTGGGGCCACCGTACTGAGAAATGTGTGGGAGGGAAGCGAAGATATGTGAGAGAGAGTTGATGATAAAGATTCTTATAGGGAGAGCTCTGGGGTTGTATGAGGTACTTAACCCTCTGGAGTCCACGAAAGCACCGGCGCAAGACTTCTTCATGATCTTGCAATGTAAAAACGAAGCATCGAGCCCTGCTGTCAGCTTTTTCAGAAGTTTCCATGTCCAATTTAGTGCATCAACCCTTTTTCAGGAAAGTTTTAAAAAAACACCTCGACCAAGTGTAAGTTTTTGCAGAGGTTTTTCAAATTTTGCAGTTTCATTCAGCATTTTTAATGCAATCTTTTGTCTTTAATGTTTTTTGTGTGATTTGTGTCAATTTTTGTGTGTTTGTGTGTTTTTTGTCATTTTTTGGATGTTTTTTGTTAAAAAAAAAAGAAAAAAAAAAAAGATATGTTTTCGGTGTGTTTTAAACATACAAAATGTCTTGTTGTATGTGTTTTTTGTGTTTAAATGTTGATCCAGTAAGTCAAAATGAAGAAAAATAATAATCAGGTCATATAGGTGAGGTCTTGCTGAAAACAATACCAACATGGCATGGTGGACACTTTTTAAGTCGTTTATACGGGCAGAATGAAAAATCGTCAAAAACCAACAAAATAGCCCCAAACTCCAAAGAGTTAAACTGATATAGATTTGTCTAAACTACATTAAGCTGCTGCCCCCTATCCACAGCAGTACATTACTTCACTTCTGTGTCAGTACTCCTGCCTGCTTCTCCCAACACAGATAACACACTGACTATGGATAAGTACCTCATTCAACCCCACTTTTAAAGAATCCAAGCTATCCCTTTCAAGATGCTGCTCAAGCTGAGAGTTTCTTTTTCTCTCCGGATTTAGAAGTCAGAGGTTAAAATGTTGGTCTCTGCCTGCATGCTGTGATTTAAAGGGGACCGAGCTGGGTGGCAGTTATAAGTGTTTGTGTCTCCGTATTTGGCCCTTAATCACCACATACAGTCTGACCTGAATGTGCTTTAAAAAACAGGTGTAATATTTCACCATGACAGAAACAAAACTTCAAACCCAACCCTCACCCCCTGCTTCATAAATCACAGAAATAATTGCAGCGACAGTGATGGTGGAAAGCTCTCAAACTCTGCATTCCTGCTCCCAGACTTACACCAAACATCCTCCTCCTCTCCCTCTGTTGGAGGCCTCAGACCTCGGGGGGTCAGGACGACCTGCAAGGTCACGTTCATGTCTGAGTTTATTTACGGGAACGCTGGAGGTTGAACAAACTTTGTGTTCAAATGGTTCATTTCCCTGGAGAGACTGAGAAACTTTAACACTATCACACGTAGGGTTCCCCGATACTAAAATTTTCAACTCGATACCGATACTCAGGAAAATATTCGACACTCCATACCATTTTCGATTCCACAAGGATAAAAACAAAAACCCCAAAATGTAACAGAAATATTTTTATTAACAAGAAAAATGCAACATGTAAAAATGAACAGAACCACAGGTTAAATAATTATAATAATAAAAAAGTTGTGCAAAAATAAACTGCAACTATGATAACAAGCTTCAGGTCTGAGGTAGTGCAAAAAATAAAAAAATACAATAAACAATAACAATTAGAACAATATTTTCGGCTGTGTGTGTTGCTGTTTGGTTGCAGGTCGACTTTTCTCTGCTTCATTCTGGGACTTCAAGAGAGAAAATAACACTTTTCAGTAACCAACATTTATGTAAACTTATTACCTCTCTGCTTATGTATACTGACACTGTGTCAATTAACGTAATATGTTACTAGTACTACGTGCCTGATTTATTTATTTATTTACGTTGTTTATAATCATTAACGTGACGTCAGCCTTTAATTGCTAGCTGCGGCTAATGGCTAATAATAACACGGCCAACATTAATGGGGGCCACCGGCCACGATAACATCAGTACTAGGTCAGTTTGAAACGAAATAGTAAAAAATAGTATACAGTATACATTTTAGTATCGATACTTTTTTGAGTATTGATACTTTTGACAACCCTAAGGTATTTATTCTAGTGGTCAAATTAGTTTTTTTTAATCACGAAAAGAGCCAATATGATTGAACCTCTGTAGGTCTTCATCAGGAAGTTAAACAAATGTTTATTTAACACTCTGACCGCTCAAAGCTTTCTGGAGCTGAGGCAATTAATTAAATATACTTTGTATATAGTGATACTTTATGGTTAATGCACTATCTGGATTTCACTGGATTCCTGGATAATTCTCCCTGACTTCCCTCCCTCTCTCTGTGCTCACAGCTTGTGACTGCGACTCTCGGGGGATCTCCAGTGACCAGTGCCACCGCGCCACGGGTCAGTGCACCTGTGTGGAGGGCGTGTCCGGCCCGCGCTGCGACCAGTGCGCCCGGGGCTACCAGGGCGAGTTCCCCGCCTGTGAACCCTGCCACCAGTGCTTCGCAGTCTGGGACAACGTGGTCGGAGAGCTCGCCAACCAAACTCGACGTCTGGAGGCCCAAGTGACGCAGCTCCAGACCACCGGGGTCACGGCGCCGTACAAAGAACTCGTCAGCAACATTGAAAAGAGCGTCAAAGCCGTGAGAGAAATCGTGGAGAGCAACCCTGCAGCGGTGAAGCTGGAGCAGGTTCAGGACCTGATGCATCAGATCACGTACGTTTTATTTATATATATATATATATATATATATATATATGAATAAATACATTTAAATATATCCAGAAACATACACCGTATAATAATTATTATTATTATTATTATTATTATTATTATTATTATTATTATTATAATAGATTTCATTTATTTAGCACTTTTAAAGGTACCCAAAGTTGCTTAACATGACAAATTGAGACAAATACAAAATACAGAAAACAAAAACAAATGATAAGAGTTTATGACTTCAGGTATAGTATAATAAAAGTATTGTAAAAGTGGTATAAGACATATAATTATATAGAAAATAAACTGAAGGCCTAATATACTTTCTGTGGTTGGATGTTAACAGAGATGGTGGAAATAACTGTGTTATTGTTTCTTCAGCGGTGTAATGTCTTACCTGAACGGGAAGCTGAACACGACCGAGGAGACTCTGAATCTTCTCCACAACGACGCCAACGACACTGACGCAAACCTGAACAAACTGACTGAGGAGGCCAACCAGCTGGAACTGAGCGTCAAGGAGCTGAGACAGCAGGTCTACGACGCCAAGAATGCCAACATCCAGGGTGAGAAACCAGACCGAACAAAAGAAACAATGGAACTTAAACTAACAGGGAAACAAGCGTGTCATCTGCATATTGGTTCACATTTTTCCTGCTCTGATTCTTCTGACCTTGGAACTGTCTGTGTTTTTTTTTTCATACGTGTTGGCTGATGTGTTAGTTTGTCATTTGAATTTTTTCAAACAGATTTGATACATTTAGTGTGATACTAAAGCATGGTTTTAAGGACAGCTGATTAGGTTTTGGGACAATTACGGATATTTGTTTAAAATTGTTTCTTCACATTGCAAGATTTGAGCTTTTTCTTCCCTCCTTTTTTATTATTACATTTTCTTATTTATTTATTTATTTATTACAGTTTGTGCTAAATAACTCAATACATTTGGAGGGAAATTAAAACATAGTGCAACTGGCAATTAAATAGGTTTAGTTAGATCCAGAAACATGTTTTCATTTAAGCTTCTTCTTTTTAATTATTATTTTATTTTTATTTTCATCTTTATTTTCTTTCTTTTTTTAAATAACTGCATTATTTTTATGTACATCTGGGTCCAGTTGCAGTGTTAAAAAATAGCAATTAAAATAAAAATTCCACCAGTAAAGGAAAAAAATAACATGAAATCTAAGTCTTGTAATGAAAAATAACTAATTAACAATAACAAACTATCTCCAAATAATGAGTTAGTATCTCAATATTATAAGAAATAGAACTAACTCATCATTTTGCAAATAAATCATTATTATCAGATACTAAATCATTATATTGACTTACAGGATTTTTCCAATCACAATGGTGGAAATGGGCTTTCCTTGTATCAGATATAGTATAATATCTAGTTATATCAATATAGTCATCAGAGTTACTGACAACTAGCCACCAAGCAGCATTTTACACACACAAAAGAGCTGAGTCACCAGTATATTCTTGTCACATAGCACACTCCTGCCATCATTTCCCAATAAATAAGTTATCCTGTGTGTGTGTGTGTGTGTGTGTTTCCAGGTGCCATGGACACGATTGCAACTGCTCACGCGCAGTCTACGATGGCGGAGCTCCGCGCCAACGCCTCCACCAGTGACCCCGGGAACACGGTGGAGCAGTCAGCCGCGCTACGGAAAGCCACGGAGGACAAACTGAGCAGCTCCAAGAAGGACTTTGACCGCAAACACCAAAGAAACTCGCTGAAGCTGGAAAAACTCTCCACCGAGCTGGAGAAACTGGACCTGTCGCCACTTAGCGAGAAGGTCAGAAAGACAGCAACAGATCTGTAAGTCTCTATTACAAAGAGGCATCAGTTTTTTAGTAAGTTGATTAAATATTCTCTCTGCAGACTTGTGGAGGTGCAGCTGAAGGTGACGCCTGCTCCGGTTCCCCCTGCGGAGGTTTGGGTTGTGTCGGCGAGGACGGAGCTCCTCAGTGCGGCGGAGAAGAATGCGGAGGACTCGTCACAACTTCACAAACTGCCCTGAAATCAGCCAAAGACCTGGACCAGGAGATCCTCACAGCCATGCAGGAGGTGGACAAACTCTCCAGGATGGTGAGTGGGCATCATCACTTTTATTTTACATTTACATTTAGTCATTTATATATATATATATATATATATATATATATATATATATATTAAAAAAAGAGATTTTTTAATCTCAACGAGACTTTTTTACCAGGTCAAATAAAGGATATATATATATATATATATATATATATATATCCTTTATTTGACCTGGTAAAAAAGTCTCTTTTTTACAAGAGAGACCTGGCCAAGAAGGCAGCATAAAAAGTGACAAGTTACAACATTTAAAACACAGTTAACATAATTTAAATACAAATCCAGCCATCACAACATCAGTGAAAGAGCCTCAGTAGAGACTCATACGGAGCAGTCACACCGACCAAGGGAAATTATTTCTGTATCCTTTAGAATCGATTTAAATTCACCAATTGTGATCAGCTCAGACAATTTCAAATCTTTTTGCAGATTGTTCCATGATAAAGGTGCGGCGTAACTAAAAGCTTAGCACAGTAGTTCTCAACCTTTTTGAGTCGCGACCCCTCATTTAACATGCATGTTGTCCGCGACCCCCACTCACTGAACAGAATCTCACAGTTCAGATCATACAAACTCAGTTGATACGACGAATTTTGGACAAATAATGAATTAGACAACAACTAAAACATCTCTCTGTCTGTGCATTTATTTATATATATTTTTTATATTTTATTGTTACTTTTAATCTAAGTCCTTTGCTATAAGTTTAAAGGTCCATTCTGACCTCCTGAGTGTGTAACAGTCAGCTTCAAGCCAGAGACTCCTTGGAAAGTAATAACTTGCTACTTTGGGATTTGTCAGAAAAGACACAAAATTACCAAAAAAAGAATCAAATTGACCACAAAATGATCAAAGAAAGACACAAAATGACAAAAAAGACACATAATGACCACCTCTACATATCATATATAAATAAAGTTATTACTGTAAATAAAACGTGTGTATTTTCAATAAATAGATGGACTCCAGAGGGTTAAAGGTAGAGGTTTTATAACTAATATAGCATAACTCCAGTGTGGATGTGAGCAGGTTTTGTTTTTCGTGTTCAGGTGTGGGAAGCCAACAACCGCGCCAACGAGGCCAAGGTGAACGCTCTGGAGGTGCTCGTCAAATCCAACCGCAGCAAAGAGAGAGTGGAGCAGAGCAACGAGCAGCTCCGCAACCTCATCAAGGAGATACGAGACCTGCTCACCAGTGAGTTCACCGCAAACACACTGCAGACTGACTGCATCACTACACTGAAAAAAAGAGAGTTTTTGGCCCTGCAATTATTATTTCAATCATCTATATAAATTCTACAAAGAAATACGATTCTTCGGTGCCTTTACTTTAATTTAAAGCTTTCATCCTGTCAACAGAAGAGCAGAATAAACTCCAGGAACAAAAATGATTAACTCTGTTCTTTGTTTCTGATGATTCAGATGAAAAGGCAGATGTTGCAGTGATCGAGGCGGTGTCCAACGAGGTGCTGGCTCTGGAGATGCCCACCTCGACGGAGAAGCTGCAGGAGCTGACGAAGGAGATCAGAGAGAAGGTCGGCACTCTGACCAGCGTGGAGACGATCCTCAGTCAGAG